>NW_025900327.1:0-42826 GCF_022539505.1 Lolium rigidum
GGACTTCAAGAAGAAAAGAGAGCCCGAGCCCAAGCCAGTATTTTCTGAAGAGCAAAAGAAGTGGGCTAAGTCATTTTTGAGCACACCGTCCCAAGCCGCGAAGAATCTGCCTGACGACTATGCACGTGAACTTCGTAGGCAGGCACTCATGTTGAAGCAGAAGAAAGAGCGGGCGGAGAAGCAGGAGAAGAAAGCCTTGGAGGAGGCCGAGAAAGAATTACCAATTAAAAAAAGCGGGAAACGAGTTGCCCAGCTCGGGGAACAAAGTAAACAATCGATTGCCCCGCTCATAGTGAAAGCCGCCGATCCGGATGCCCCCGATATCATAGAAGCTGCGGCAGCACAGGGATTGACTGTAACGAGTGCCAGAGAACAAGCGGCCAACTGATGGCGTGTAACTCACACGTTCGTTGGGAACCCCAAGAGGAAGGTATGATGCGCACAGCAGCAAGTTTTCCCTCAGAAAGAAACCAAGGTTTATCGAACCAGGAGGAGCCAAGAAGCACGTTGAAGGTTGATGGCGGCGGGATGTAGTGCGGCGCAACACCGGGGATTCCGGCGCCAACGTGGAACCCGCACAACACAACCAAAGTACTTTGCCCCAACGAAACGAGTGAGGTTGTCAATCTCACCGGCTTGCTGTAACAAAGGATTAACCGTATTGTGTGGAAGATGATTGTTTGCGAGAGAAAATAGTAAAAACAAGTATTGCAACAGATTTGTATTTCAAGTATTAAAAGAATGGACCGGGGTCCACAGTTCACTAGAGGTGTCTCTCCCATAAGATAAAAGCATGTTGGGTGAACAAATTACAGTCGGGCAATTGACAAATAGAGAGAGCATAACAATGCACATACATGTCATGATAAGTATAGTGAGATTTAATTGGGCATTACGACAAAGTACATAGACCGCCATCCAACCGCATCTATGCCTAAAAAGTCCACCTTCAGAGTTATCGTCCGAACCCCTCCAGTATTAAGTTGCTAAACAACAGACAATTGCATTAAGTATGGTGCGTAATGTAATCAACAACTACATCCTCGGACATAGCGCCAATGTTTTATCCCTAGTGGCAACAAGCACAACACAACCTTAGAACTTTCTCGTCACCGTCCCGGTGTCAATACGGGCATGAACCCACTATCGAGCATAAATACTCCCTCTTGGAGTTAAGAGCAAAAACTTGGCCGAGCCTCTACTAATAACGGAGAGCATGCAAGATCATAAACAACACATATGTAATAACTTGATAATTAACATAACATGGTATTCTCTATCCATCGGATCCCGACAAACACAACATAGAGTATTACGGATAGATGATCTTGATCATGTTAGGCAGCTCACAAGATCCAACAATGAAGCACAATGAGGAGAAGACAACCATCTAGCTACTGCTATGGACCCATAGTCCAGGGGTGAACTACTCACTCATCACTCCGGAGGCGACCATGGCGGTGTAGAGTCCTCCGGGAGATGAATCCCCTCTCCGGCAGGGTGCCGGAGGAGATCTCCGGAATCCCCCGAGATGGGATTGGCGGCGGCGGCGTCTCCGGAAGGTTTTCCGTATCGTGGTTTTTCGCATCGTGGGTTTCGCGACGGAGGCTTTAAGTAGGCGGAAGGGCGTAGTCGGAGGGCTGACGAGGGGCCCACACCATAGGGCGGCGCGGGCCCCCTCCGGCCGCGCGCCCTATGGTGGCGGCGCCTCATCGCCCCACTTCGTATCCCTTTCGGTCTTCCGGAAGATTCGTGGCAAAATAGGACCCCGGGACTTGATTTCGTCCAATTCCGAGAATATTTCGTTACTAGGATTTCGAAACCAAAAACAGCAGAAAACAGAGAATCGGCTCTTCGGCATCTTGTTAATAGGTTAGTTCCAGAAAATGCACGAATATGACATAAAGTGTGCATAAAACATGTAGGTATCATCAATAATATGGCATGGATCATAAGAAATTATCGATACGTCGGAGACGTATCAACATCCCCAAGCTTAGTTCTACTCGTCCCGAGGAGGTAAAACGATAACAAAGATAATTTCTGAAGTGACATGCCATCATAACCTTGATCATACTATTTGTAAACATATGTAATGAATGCAGCGATCAAAACAATGGTAATGACATGAGTAAACAAGTGAATCATAAAGCAAAGACTTTTCATGAATAGTACTTCAAGACAAGCATCAATAAGTCTTGCATAAGAGTTAACTCATAAAGCAATAAATCAAAGTAAAGGTATTGAAGCAACACAAAGGAAGATTAAGTTTCAAAGGTTGCTTTCAACTTGTAACATGTATATCGCATGGATAATTGTCAACATAGAGTAATATAACAAGTGCAATATGCAAGTATGTAGGAATCAATGCATAGTTCACACAAGTGTTTGCTTCTTGAGGTGGAGAGAGATAGGTGAACTGACTCAACATAAAAGTAAAAAAGAATGGCCCTTCAAAGAGGAAAGCATCGATTGCTATATTTGTGCTAGAGCTTTTATTTTGAAAACATGAAATTTTTTTGTCAACGGTAGTAATAAAGCATATGAGTTATGAAAATTATATCTTACAAGTTGCAAGCCTCATGCATAGTATACTAATAGTGCCCGCACCTTGTCCTAATTAGCTTGGACTACCGGATCTTTGCAATGCACATGTTTTAACCAAGTGTCACAATGGGGTACCTCCATGCCGCCTGTACAAAGGTCTAAGGAGAAAGCTCGCATTTTGGATTTCTCGCTTTTGATTATTCTCAACTTAGACATCCATACCGGGACAACATGGACAACGAGATAATGGACTCCTCTTTAATGCATAAGCATGTGGCAACAATTATTATTCTCATATGAGATTGAGGATATATGTCCAAAACTGAAACTTCCACCATGAATCATGGCTTTAGTTAGCGGCCCAATGTTCTTCTCTAACAATATGCATGCTCCAACCATTAAGGTGGTAGATCTCTCTTACTTCGGACAAGACGGACATGCATAGCAACTCACATGATATTCAACAAAGAATAGTTGATGGCGTCCCCGAAGCATGGTTATCGCACAACAAGCAACTTAATAAGAGATAAAGTGCATAAGTACATATTCAATACCACAATAGTTTTTAAGCTATTTGTCCCATGAGCTATATATTGCAAAGGTGAATAATGGAAATTTTAAAGGTAGCACTCAAGCAATTACTTTGGAATGGCGGAGAAATACCATGTAGTAGGTAGGTATGATGGACACAAATGACATAGTGGTTGGCTCAAGGATTTGGGATGCATGAGAAGTATTCCCTCTCGATACAAGGTTTAGGCTAGCAAGGTTATTTGAAACAAACACAAGGATGAACGGTGCAGCAAAACTCACATAAAAGTCATATTGTAAACATTATAAGACTCTACACCGTCTTCCTTGTTGTTCAAAACTCAATACTAGATATTATCTAGACTCTAGAGAAACCAAATATGCAAACCAAATTAGCAAGCTCTAAGTGTTTCTTCATTAATGGGTGCAAAGTATATGATGCAAGAGCTTAAACATGAGCACAATAATTGCCAAGTATCAAATTATCCAAGACATTTTAGAATTACTACATGTAGTATTTTCCAATTCCAACCATATAACAAATTAACGAAGAAGAAACTTCGCCATGAATACTATGAGTAGAGCCTAAGGACATACTTGTCCATATGCTACAGCGGAGCGTGTCTCTCTCCCATAAAGTGAATGCTAGGATCCATTTTATTCAAACAAAACAAAAAACAAAAACAAACCGACGCTCCAAGCAAAGTGCATAAGATGTGACGGAATAAAAATATAGTTTCGGGGAGGAACCTGATAATGTTGTCGATCAAGAAGGGGATGCCTTGGGCATCCCCAAGCTTAGACGCTTGAGTCTTCTTAGAATATGCAGGGGTGAACCACCAGGGCATCCCCAAGCTTAGAGCTTTCACTCTCCTTGATCATATTGCATCATACTCCTCTCTTGATCCTTGAAAACTTCCTCCACACCAAACTCGAAACAACTCATTAGAGGGTTAGTGCACAATAAAAATTAACATGTTCGGAGGTGACACAATCATTCTTAACACTTATGTACATTGCATAAAGCTACTGGACATTAATGGATCAAAGAAATTTATCCACCATAGCAAAAGAGGCAATGCGAAATAAAAGGCAGAATCTGTCAAAACAGAACAGTCCGTAAAGATGGATTTTATTAGGCCACCAGACTTGCTCAAATGAAAATTCCCAAATTGAATGAAAGTTGCGTACATATCTGAGGATCATGCACGTAAATTGGCTTAATTTTCTGAGCTACCTACAGGGAGGTAGACCCAGATTCGTGACAGCAAAGAAATCTGGAACTGCGCAGTAATCCAAATCTAGTACTTACTTTACTATCAAAGACTTTACTTGGCACAACAAAACTCAAAACTAAGATAAGGAGAGGTTGCTACAGTAGTAAAAAACTTCCAAGACTCAAATATAAAACAAAAAATACTGTAGCAAAATAACACATGGGTTATCTCCCAAGAAGTTCTTTCTTTATAGCCATTAAGATGGGCTCAGCAATTTTAATGATGCACTCGCAAGAAATAGTATTTGAAGCAAAAGAGAGCATCAGGAGGCAAATTCAAAACACATTTAAGTCTAAAATGCTTCCTATGCATAGGAATCTTATAAATAAACAAGTTCATGAAGAGCAAAGTAACAAGCATAGGAAGATAAAACAAGTGTAGCTTTAAAAATTTCAGCACATAGAGAGGTGTTTTAGTAACATGAAAATTTCTACAACCATATTTTCCTCTCTCATAATAATTTTCAGTAGCATCATGAGCAAACTCAACAATGTAACTATCACATAAAGCATTCTTATCATGAGTCTCATGCATAAAATTATTACTCTCCACGTAAGCATAATCAATTTTATTAGTTGTAGTGGGAGCAAATTCAACAAAGTGGCTATCATCATATATAGGAGGCATATTGTAATCATAAAAGAAAATTTTCTCCTCAATGCTTGGGGGACTAAAAAGATCATGCTCATCAGAGCCAGCTTCCCCAAGCTTAGAATTTTCCATAGCATTAGCAACAATGGTGTTCAAAGCATCCATAGTAATAACATTCCCATTAGCATGCATATAAAGTTCCATGGGTTTTTTAATTCTCTCTTCAAACACATCATGTCCTAATTCAAGATAAAGTTCATAAAGATCTCTCATATTTTTGTTGTTTTCCATTATGCTTAACTAGTGAAATAAAAACATGCATGATATTAAGTAAAGTAAAACAAGTAACTAATTTTTTTTTGTGTTTTTGATATAGAGTGCAAGATAGTAAATAAATTAAAGCTAGCAACTAATTTTTTTGTGTTTTGATATAATGCAGCAAACAAAGTAGTAAATAAAATAAAGCAAGACAAAAACAAAGTAAAGAGATTGGGAAGTGGAGACTCCCCTTGCAGCGTGTCTTGATGTCCCCGACAACGGCGCCGGAAAAGAGCTTGATGGCGTGTAACTCACACGTTCGTTGGGAACCCCAAGAGGAAGGTATGATGCGCACAGCAGCAAGTTTTCCCTCAGAAAGAAACCAAGGTTTATCGAACCAGGAGGAGCCAAGAAGCACGTTGAAGGTTGATGGCGGCGGGATGTAGTGCGGCGCAACACCAGGGATTCCGGCGCCAACGTGGAACCTTCACAACACAACCAAAGTACTTTGCCCCAACGAAACAGTGAGGCTGTCAATCTCACCGGCTTGTTGTAACAAAGGATTAACCGTATTGTGTGGAAGATGATTGTTTGCAGAGAAAACAGTAAAAACAAGTATTGCAGCAGATTTGTATTTCAGTATTAAAAGAATGGACCGGGGTCCACAGTTCACTAGAGGTGTCTCTCCCATAAGATAAAAGCATGTTGGGTGAACAAATTACAGTCGGGCAATTGACAAATAGAGAGAGCATAACAATGCACATACATGTCATGATAAGTATAGTGAGATTTAATTGGGCATTACGACAAAGTACATAGACCGCCATCCAACCGCATCTATGCCTAAAAAGTCCACCTTCGGGTTATCGTCCGAACCCCCTCCGGTATTAAGTTGCTAAACAACGAGACAATTGCATTAAGTATGGTGCGTAATATAATCAACAACTACATCCTCGGACATAGCGCCAATGTTTTATCCCTAGTGGCAACGACACAACACAACCTTAGAACTTTCGTCACTCGTCCCGGTGTCAATGCGGGCATGAACCCACTATCGAGCATAAATACTCCCTCTTGGAGTTAAGAGCAAAAACTTGGCCAGAGCCTCTACTAATAACGGAGAGCATGCAAGATCATAAACAACACATATATAATAACTTGATAATTAACATAACATGGTATTCTCTATCCATCGGATCCCGACAAACACAACATAGAGTATTACAGATAGATGATCTTGATCATGTTAGGCAGCTCACAAGATCCAACAATGAAGCACAATGAGGAGAAGACAACCATCTAGCTACTGCTATGGACCCATAGTCCAGGGGTGAACTACTCACTCATCACTCCGGAGGCGACCATGGCGGTGTAGAGTCCTCCGGGAGATGAATCCCCTCTTCGGCAGGGTGCCGGAGGAGATCTCCGGAATCCCCCGAGATGGGATTGGCGGCGGCGGCGTCTCTGGAAGGTTTTCCGTATCGTGGTTTTTCGCATCAGGAGTTTCGCGACGGAGGCTTTAAGTAGGCGGAAGGGCAGAGTCGGAGGGCTGACGAGAGGCCCACACCATAGGGCGGCGCGGGCCCCCCTCTGGCCGCGCGGCCCTATGGTGGCGGCGCCTCGTCGCCCCACTTCGTATCCCTTTCGGTCTTCTGGAAGATTCATGGCAAAATAGGACCCTGGGACTTGATTTCGTCCAATTCCGAGAATATTTCGTTACTAGGATTTCTGAAACCAAAAACAGCGTGAAAACGAAGAATCGGCTCTTCGGCATCTTGTTAATAGGTTAGTTCCAGAAAATGCACGAATATGACATAAAGTGTGCATAAAACATGTAGATATCATCAATAATATGGCATGGATCATAAGAAATTATCGATACGTCGGAGACGTATCACCAACTTAGGTATGACTCTTCGTCAACTGTTAGGCCTTGATGAGGCGCCAGTGAAGGAGGTAGTAATTACATATGTGCCGAATGAGCCTCTCATCGAGCCTGCGCAGGAAGAGGATCTACCTCCACAAATGACAAGTCTGCTAAAATGGTACAAGGGTTACATAAAAAATAAAAACGCCAAAGAATATATTTATGCGGAAGTTAGACATGAGCATCACTTCAAACATTACTATGTAACAATTCATCTGAGTGAATTGTTCCAGACTTCTCAATCTGCGCGAGCTCGACAAATCTATCATCGGTTGCTACGTTCGTAAGTGATTTATTTCTACCCCATCTCGTTCATTGCCCGCACTATATATATGTCCTAACTATATTGTTACGTACGCTATTATGCAGATTGAAGATCAAGGAATGCGAAGTAAGGAACATCCATGATGTTGGGTTCATTGACCCACAAATCGTTAATGGATATGTGTTAAAACATCACCCCGCCGACGTGGAGGAAGACCTCGTGGCGGTTTCTTGATACGCAGGAACTCAAAAGTGATATTCTATTTCCTTACCATTTTGGGTGAGTGTTTCTGTCTTGAGCACATTCTCTTTTGTTTACTCCATGCATGGTATGTGTGGCTAATCGATGAGTTATGCATGACTGTGCATGTATCGTGTCCGTAGGTTCCACTAGATTCTGCTAGTAATTAAATTTCACGACTCCACAGTAATCGTCCACGACTCTCTGAATATGGATTCAAAGCTTTGGACCGACATGAGAAAAATGATGCAGAAGTAATTATTTTCATTCATTTGCGCTCTATATCGATCGGCCTATTTCGTTCATTTCCTAATATCAAGTAACTAATAACTCTCTTGTTTTCATTTAATTTTCTTTGCCTCGTAGGATTTGGAGACGGTTCGTAGATGCCAAGGTCGATGAGTTCAAAAAAGAGCTACATTTTATGCGGTCAAAGAGTGGGGCTGAGCCAGCGGGGACCAATCTATGTGGATACTATGTTTGTGAGATGATCCGGAGATACACCTCTGAGCGGGTTCCAAGTGACAACAATATCAAGAGGAATAACCTCCGGATGATGCTTACTCCAGAAGCTCGCTTCCGACCACTTCAAGAGGAACTAGCTGGATGGTTCGTGAGGGAAGTCGTCGATCCTAAAGGAGAACACTATGTAGAGGACGTAGAACTTTATATGCACTAAATTGTGTATGGAAACTTGTTCAAAATTGTATATGCTGGTCATCCGATATTGAATATATATTGTATATTCCTCTTGAATTCTCTTTGGTTCTAATTTCAAATTTGTTTGAAATTGTACATTCATATGCATGTATGTAGTACCGTAGAATATGTGAAACTCCTTCAAAATTAAAATAAAACACAAAAGAAATAAAATAATACAAATTAAAAAGAAAAGAGGTTTGGGGGGGGGGGGGGGCTAAAACCCTAAACCTGCGGCGGCCTTTAGTCGCGGTTGGCCAGGAGAACCGCGACTAAAGGTCCTCCGCCCCGACGGTCACCTGGCGCCCACGTGGACGGGCCTTTAGTCGCGGTTCGTAAGCAACCGCGACTAGGGGGGGGGGGGGGCTTTAGTCGCGCGTATTTGGTCGCGGTTGCGCAACCGCGACTAATGGCAGTTGCGAACCGCGACCAATGGCCCTTTTTCCACCAGTGGTTCTTACTATTTATCCTATATAACTAAGAAGTTCATCCCCACTAACCTATTTCTCTAAACATGCAGCTATGCCACTTAGGCGGTCCCACCATATCATCTATTTCTGTGTCCACGTCATGTGACAGCCAAATCGGTCTATTTTTTTCAAGACTGTGAACGATAGGTTTTATCGGCTCTCTGAGTCCCCATCTCTCCACCTTCCATTATCCCACGATGGCTCCATTGTCTCCTCGCCTCCAACTCCATCCAACCCTCCCCGTCCTGTCTTTTTCTCTTCCCCTTCTTGTATCCAATCTCTACTTAAGCTGTTGATCTTCGTCACCGTGATTCGCTTCCATAATCCTGTATGGAGCCTGCAAAATACATCTACACTATTGATTACCGAATCCTCTATCTATCGGCCACATGCTCAAGCAGCCTCGAATCTCTCCATGGAGTAAAGGGATGGATAGCCCCAAGGGCAGCCTACCATCGGTTTGATGTTCTCCTCGGTTCTCTCTACTGAAGTCTGCTCAAGTGCTCATCCTCGCCAGACACATGCTCACAGCCATGGTCCTGAGGTACGGAATAAGCTGGCAATGTTCTCCTCGATCTACTCTAATTGGATGAATAAACGTGAGCAAGGGGAAGTTATTTTGCTGTTTCACCGGATCTGATCAGAACAGCAAAGAATAGTTCGTATATGCATCAACCCAATCTGTGAGTCAGTGATTTCATCTAACCAGTAAGTAGTAATATTCTTGCGCTAATTTTTTATGGGTTCAGATGTATTAGGTAACTGAAGCCTAATTGTAATTGATCACTTTGATAGAAGCACCTTCAGTTATACGGGCTGCTACTGAACTTCCTCTGTATACATTCTAGCTATGGGCTTATTTTTATCACTGATGCAATAGCATTAGATTCATACTCCTGTTTTATTCTGCTTTTTTCTGAGCGTGCTAATGCCATGCCCCTATTTTGCGCTAACTTCTGAAATATCCAGGTATGTTCAGATATGAACCACCTTCCATATCAATCAATAATTTATGTTTACTTTCGCTCACAGTTTTCTAAATATTTACAGTACTGCTGTATATACCATTTTAGGCTTATTCAATCAGTTAAGTATCAAATTACTTATACATGAATCTCATAGTTTTTGTTTTTATGTGTACCAACTAAAGCTTAATATTTTTCCGCTCCATAGTTTCTTTTCCATTGAGATGGTAAACAGCAGAATTTTTGCCACTACAGAAACATCGATATATTTGTCCGATTTCATTTTGGATGATGCAATGAAACCATGATCAAAACGAGTATACTTCGTGCTGGTGTGTACTCTCTGAGTCCGGCAAAATACATGCTTACTGAGAGATACGAACTGAACTTGATGCAGATTGACAATACCCATCTTTGATTCTGCCAGCTACGATTCATACTGATGTGCAACTCAGACTTCTCCTCACATTGATAGTCAGCGCAGCACTTCCTATCCTGTGGCTCCAATTTGCTTTCCTTTTTCTTCAGATATCGTATCTCATGTAATCATTATGCCATATCTTTGCAAGTTCTGAAGTATTCTCCCTTTCTTCGTTCCTCCTCATTACGCAATTCCAACAGCAAGGGAAGGCGATGTAAAAGTGTAAAATAGCTAGCCTCTCGATTTATTACTGCTTTATTTTTGCAGGAAGTCAACATTGTACATATCAAATCTACTATTGCCCGTAGCCGGTAGCGACTGCTAGAGTAGTTTGATAAACTTTGTTCCACATTCTATGCATGTCTTTTTCTACGATTTGTTAGAATGTTTTACTTATGAGCTGAAAGTGCGATGTCCTTCTAAGTGTGGAGTTTATTCACACTGAATATTTTATGAAAAACTTTATTTCATACTTTTTTCTCCTTGGTGTGTAGCTTTCTCTCATTCTCTTCATCATGCTCATATTTCGCAGCAACGTGCGGGGCATTATCTAGTTTATATACTAGTTGGTGCCAAAGGCATACAAATATATCTTACGCCGTTTATTTCACGGACGCGTTCGGATTTCACTATACTCCTCCATTTTCTTCCAACACCTATGCAAGAAGAGAACATGCTATCCTCCTCCTCTACCCGCTCAACGTCGCATGTCCCCTCTTAAAGAAAAATCATTCAAAGAAACATATATGATTAATTTTCTATATGAAAGTGCACCTTCTTTTTAGTGTAGTGTACCATCACATATCCCTCTCAAAGGTAAAACATCCAAAGAAATACTATATATGATTAATTTCCTATATGAAAGTGCACCTTCCTATTAGAGTAGTGTGACCAAAACTTTGGATTCCGTTTTGTGTTTTTTACCGGGCCTGACCTAACTGGCCGAAATTCGGATAACTCATACCAAAAGCTCAATTTTTTTTTTGAAATATAGAACAAAAAACGAACGCAATAACAACAATAAGAATGAAAAATGACTGATTTTTTCCTTACTTGTTTTGAATAAAGCAGTAGCAAAATGTATAGCAGAATCACCATCAATTTGAGGAAAATGTATAGCACAATCACCACCAACTTCAAGACGACGCCCTCAAGAGGGGGCACGACGAAGAATCGACGCCGTCGTCCGATCCCGCGGGATCTAGGCTTTCACCCGAAGACGTGAACCCGAGGCAGCGAAGGCCGTAGAGCTCCACGACCACCCCCCAAGAAGGACGGCAACATCCGCAGACGCCGTGTGGTCAAGCTTTCGCCCGGAGCAAACGAGCCACCACACCCTCACGCGGCCGGACAGCAAGACGAAGACCGAAAACGCTGCCAGCTCGCACTCCGAAGACACACCTCATGTGCAGAAGCGGTGCCACCGCCGCACACAAGCCACCACCACCACCACCACCAAAACTAGACCAAGGAGCTCTGCGAGCTCCGCTGCCACCACCCGCACCGCGCGGGGTTGAAGAGCCGAGCCGCACCAGTACTGACGACCAAGCTCACCGAGAAGAGCTCCACGGGCGCCGCCAACCGCCACAGAGAGGGAGCTTCGACAGACGCCGACACAGGGGTCCAAGGCCGAGCCGTCGGCCGCAGCAGCGCGAGCTCCCCGGTCCAGCCACCTATGCAGCCACAACGGCCGCCAAGCCACCCAGAGCACACACCGGGCCGCCACCCCGCAGACCACCCCCGCAGCCAACCCATGCGCGCGCCGCCACACCCCGCCACGCTGCGCCACCGGGACAGCACGCCGCGCGCCCCGGCCAACACAGCACCGCATGCCGGCGCCCCTGCCATCCCCGCACCGCACGCCGGCCGGGGACCGCGCGCGTCGCCGCCCACACGGCCGGAGCGCCACCGCATCCGCCGGGCCGCTGCCACGGCCCGCCTCACCATCAGATCGGGGCGTACCTGCCCGGATCCGCCACCCCACGGTCCCGGAGCCGCCGCTCCGGCGTCCTAGCTCCGGGGAGCCACCATCTCCGCCCCAGCTAGATTCGGCGGCCACCCGCGACGCCACGAAGAGGGAGCCACCCCCGGCACCATTTGGCAGCGGGGGGCCACCGCCACCGTGGTGCGAAGGCCGGCAGCAGCGGCGGCAGAGGGTGGCCAAGGAGGAGGATGGGGGCCGGCGCGGGATTTTTGCCCCCAGTGCCGCCTGGGGTGCGGCATGGGGGGGGGAGCTGTGTTTACTACCCTGCTTCTGACGATCGATCCTGCGGAGGAACCAGAAAGTGCATGATCACCATCGATCTGTAGTTGACCTACATCGTGTTCTTTGTAGTTCTTTCCTTACTAGTTCTTGAACTGATAGATCAGGCGAAACAAGCCTCTTGTACGTATATCTCGTATGAAAATGAAAAATTCTTGATGTTTTTCATTTTCAGTTATTTCTATTTTAGATTCTTTTGTTATTGCCCTCAAATAACACATGCATCTTAGGGTTTAGGGTTGCACCTAGCAAATCTTGTTTGTGAGTGATAAGTGCATGGCCACTCGGAATCTAGAATGTTCTCTATCCTTGTTGGGAGTCCAGTGTGTTTTTATTCAATGCATCCACTTTGAACCTAGAGCTACTCGGGAAATTGGAGACCAAAAGTTTGTGGGTGATTCACATCTTTCTTACGGAGATATCTGTTGATTTATCGTTCACTAGTAGAAATCCGTAATGGAAACAACTTAAGATGGTGGCCACAGGCATATGGATTGTCAGAAGAAGTACAAAAAACAACTTTTTTATATAGGAAAGCCACCACAAAAACAGCGATTATTAAGAAAAGCTTTGAAGCGAAGCATAATTTAGAATTTTGAAACACAAGTTGTGGAAATAAGACAGCTAGAAGAATTGTGTATTTCATCGTTTTATTATATTAGTAATTAAAACTGTTCTCTGTTGGGGCCAAGATTACATGTCAAGTAGCACTATCTTACTCAAGTGCATAAACACTCTGTTATCTCGCCCAGACTTTCTTGCTACTATGGCAGATCACCACAGCAAATAAATCAAAAATCATTCGACACTAAATCTATATGGTTTCAAGTTACAATCACCAAAATAGCTAACCCCGGAGCATCCACATCAAAAAACTGCACACGCAATTACTGCTTCTTGAAAAAAAGTAGCTCACCGCAGAGTGTTCCTGAAAGCAGAAACTAGTCTTGGCGATAACAGCAGGAAGAAGGCCAAGACAGAGCCGAAGAACATCTTCGTCAGGTAATGCCTCATGTCCATGTCAGAGTCGGTACCCTTGACCTTTCTGGTTGTCAACGCGGAAGCAGAGGGAAGGGCTTCAACAACAGCATCTGCGAGGTCCGAGATGAAGGATGAGGTGCATCCAAGAGCTGGAACCCTGCCCCAGTTCTCAATGCCTGACTCTAGAGCCAACTCTCTGTACTCCATGTCGATTTCTTCCAGTGTCTCGATATGCTCACTCACAAAGCTGAATTTTATATTAGTACGTAAGCAATAGTCGAAAGAATGGCACAGAACGAACAAAAAATTATGGCGACTGAAAGACAATAATATACTTCTCCCTCCGATCCATAATAAGTGTTGTGGTTTTAGTTCATTTTTAGTCAAATTTGAACTAAAACCACGACACTTATTATGGATCAGAGGGAGTATTAAAAGAGTACGACATAAAGATGCAGCCTCAAGTTAGATATCAAAAGATCCTAACAGAATATACCAGATAATCATTATCTTGATGTGTAAAATGTACTGTGCAAAATACTCTACCTCTCCCAAAATGTAAGACATATTTTGACTCATTAAGATTAAGTCTTTGACCAACAATCACTCGATTACTACGTGGTTTATATGAAACAAAATCGTAATCATAAGTATACTGGGCCATTAAGATTGACAAGATTGCGCAAGTGACAACAATGTAAGGAGCACACAGGTACATGATGAACAAGTTGAGGTAAATGAAGATATGGAGCTAGTCATAGAGATTGATGATGGCATTATACTACAAGGCAGAAACTAATATATGCAGTTGAGTTGGTTTAGGTGTGAACAGGGGGCCTAATAACCAGAAATAGATAAAGGTGCATCGAAAACCATCCTTGAGGAAAATACTGGAGCTAATATATGCACTTCAAAGTGGTTCAGGTGTATACAGAAAGAGATACATAAACTGGTAAAGCATAATTGAACATTTGAAGATTACCTTACTGGAACAGCAAGGAGACTCTTTACACCCTTCTGACCAAGTTCCACTAAAACTTCATCAGTATAAGGCTTAAGCCACTGAATTGGTCCCACGCGACTCTGCCATATGTGTAGAAAGGTTAATGCGGGAGTATTAAGTAAAAGGAGAAATAACACAACTGCATGATGTTCCACCATGTAGATTTGTAGGGTAAGATGGCCAAAATTCGGTTTCTAGTTTCAAAGTACAAAGGATCACTTAAATATTCTTGGAATTTCCTAAACAAATGCATTCATAACTCGAAACAGTGGTTAACAAGTGTTTATTTGTTCCCGTACAGCTGTACCTGGTAAGCCAAAGTATGGTTATTCAACGTTCCTCTAGATTTCAATTCCTCCATGATCAAAGCAATGCAGTCTTCCATCTGATCTCTGTACGGATCTCCGGCATCCTGAACATAAGTAAGTGGTACTCCATGTGCACTGAAGAATATCATAACCTGCGAATTATGAGACATAATGTCAGAGGGACATCAGTCTGTTTGTTAATTATTCAATAAGAAATGGTAGTGCCTGAGTTGCACTTACAAAATAGATATCATTTCAGATATCAACATACTCTTCAATGTGCAGTAGTATTCATAGTAAAAAGTTCATAGAAGTAACACAGCATAAAATATCACAGGAGTATCTTCTATGAGAAAACTATTTATATAGTTTTCATGTGCTCAATCACAGATCTACCTTTTGTAGCTACTACCTGTAAAATCTAACCAATTAACCGGAAATATTGCACAATGGTATCTGCTAAGAATGTTACAGTGATCTCATAGACTGCCAGTATTATTTCGGCGATTACTTTATCAGGATACTGCATCTTTCTCTTTCCAGGTCATTTTTAAGGTGCCCAGCATACTTCAGTATTCACAAGTGTCATGATATGCTAGTAACACATTTAATATGCCTCTCTAGTACAATTTCATAGTTATTTCCTCATTTTGAATGAGTACTGGCACAGTGACAGCATAATGCATTATACCACCCTCTCAAAAGCGGGCGCTAATGGTTATGCTGAGATTTTAGATACAACATCATATGATTTAATTACTTATTTCTGCCCAGACTCCAGAGTTAGGTGCCTGTAATGGGTAAAAATACAAAACCACGGGCCCAAGTAAATTTCTATGCTAAAGAATGTACGACACATCAATGGCAATGCTGCAACCTTTGCAAGTATTCTAACAGATGAACAGCTACCCAAAATATGTGAATTTTAAGAGAAAGCCAGAAGCAAAACATGGAAAGGAAATGTGCAAACCTCTTCAGGATTCGAAAAAACTGTTAATTCCTTCTCAATTAAGTCCGCCATTGATTTCACATATCCCTCCCGCTGGTACCATGATTCAATAATGGAAATCGGCAAACCAGCAAAAAATGCATCTTCCCTGCACGAATGATGCCGTATTAGAATTTCAGGTTCTAAATAGTCTGAAAGATGAGATTTCATAAGATAAGGCAATTGCATACTTGACAATGTTTTGGAGAACACGGATGCTTGACCCGCTTGTCGATATGGAGTACTGAGGGTATAGTGGAAGAACCACAAGCTTCGTAATTTTATCCTTCTTGATCTATCATCAATCAAAAGAGTAATAGACCAGTAACGCCTCAGTTAAAAACTTGGAATCAATTAGATAAAACCAAACTATAAAAGGATTATCACTGATAAGGAATGTTGCAAGGCGTATGACCAAACTCATAGTCAAATTCAAGAAAGTAAAATACAGTTATATAAAATGAATATTAAAAGCATGGCTACAACAAGATTTCAAAACTAGAATATTGGTATGCATTAACTACCATGGATGAATAATTAAACAAAAAACCAAGAAACTACCATGGATTTAAAGGCACTTAAATTGATGAGGGAGGAGTTTTAACCTGATCGAAGGCTTCTTCAGTGAATGGGTACCAATACCGCATACCAACATATATATCTGCTTCCATATTCTTCTCTTTTAGTGCAATCTTCAAAGCATTTGCCTGAAATTAAAGTAATTCAGTTGGGATGCACTAACTCCCTTAGCCCCTTCTAAGCTGAAATGAGATGTAACTGTGATGGAAGTTGCATGGTTTAACAAGTGTCTGGCAAAGCTGTTAAGTCATAAGTATATATTAGATAAACACAAAAAGTTCCAAGTTCTGTTAGACTGGTGAAATTTTACCTGCTCGTCTGTAATTCTCCGCAGAGGTGATCCACCACCAATTGAAGCATACGCCTCTTTACTCTTAGGAGCTCTAAGAGTAGAGATAAGTTTGGCCAGTGGTCTTTGGAGAAATCTGAACAGCCTAGGGAGACGAATGATATCCTGGGTAGTAAAAAGTAAGTCAAGAGGATACATTGTTGAAGTACTGAACTGAAAAGTACAGAAATTATAAAATAATTTAAGAAACAGATAGGGCTATGTGGTTCACATTAGGATATCTACGGTGCGAAGAATGGCCTACACAAGAGACCATAGAGCTCGATGATGAACTTTACACAGTACAGAAATACTTCTGTGTATTATCTAATCCATAATTGATACATGGCTATCCCTTATACAGCTTGTTTGGGTACACCATGTTCTGACTCAATCAATTCAAATGGATAGATATGGACTTAAACGCATTCCAATTGTAAGTGAAGAGGTCTAATCCCACCCCTATCCTACTAAACCTTATAGGGACGACATGACACCTCCTAACAGAAAATCTCTATATCTAGGCAAGTTAATCTCTACTGGAAGGATTATATCTCCAAGGGAATAAACCTAACTAGCAAAAATAACAAGCATCGGCTACACATAATTAACAAGGAACGTGTGAGGTTGCATTGGCAATCAAAACTACGAGCATGTGGAACGGTCACTTACTGGATCAGCGAACAGGTTGAACAGAAACGGCTGAACATCATTGAGGGTCTCTGGACCACCAAGATTAAACAGCAGTACTCCAACCTTTTCTTCAACAGCATGCGAAGTTACGCCCTCGACATTTTCATCAAAAGTAGTGTATGCATCCGCAGCAGCAGCGGATCCCACAGCAAGACTGCGCTGATGTTTAAGCACTGGGCCTCTGTGAACCAAGCTGGATGTTGCACTTGCTGACAACTGCAAATGTTTAGCCTTGGCGTGCAAGTTCTGTTTGGCAGAAGAACCAGCAAGATTCGTAGAACAACCAGCTTTACCACATGACCTGTGAATGGTAGCACAATCAGGAAAGTGAGTATAGGCTTGAGCGCATCTCAAAAAACTAGCAGAAGCTAGATTGATCTGACAATGACAGTATGACCCAATATATTACAGATTCAGTTATAACCTATTTACCGAGAGAGCGATTCTTTAAGCAGTATAGCTTCTTAACTGATCAATCATATATCTTAGCAATTCTTTGAACTTCTTTGAGTTTTTTTTTACATCGTGTCGAGTTTTGTCTACACGATGGCATGGCAGGCGAATCGAATTTTCACAAAAAGAAATCGTTTTGCACTAGTTTACGACTGGATCATCAGAAATATTCCCGTGACTGCGAAATCTAGTTGGCGCCAAACCCCTCCGCCCAGATCAAGGAGGAAACATAATTGGACAACAGGGATGCCGAGGAGCGATAGACGGTACTCACGTCGCCGAGCCGAAGACCTTCCCCTGGCACCGGAGATCAAGGGCCCCGGAGCGGACGCAGTCCATGGAGGAAACAACCTTCCCCGGGAAGAAACGGCGCGGCGGCGCGGCGGGAGGGTAGAGAGATCTGCGGACGCAGGTGAGGACGGGGAGGGAGGTTGTTCGGAGGAATGGTGGGCTGGCGCGTGCGTGGATCTGCCTGCCCTGCGCGCGCAGTGTCTTTCTTCTTCTTCCCCTCTCCACGACTCTCCCTTTCTTCTTTGGGAAAATTTGGTACACCACACCATTATTTTCTAGCGTTTGCCAAAGCAGTGAAACACACTGCTTGATTGTGTCTTTGCCAGGTACCATTACAATTTTGTAGCACATTTGCCAAAACACACCACCTGATTGAAAACGGAAAGTTATGCATTTTGTATTCAAAACCAATCATCCCAGTTAAAAGTGCAAAACTTTCCATTTTCGACTAGGTGGTGTGTTTAGGCAAATATGCCACAAAATTGTAATGGCACCAGACATAATTGAGCGGTGTGTTTTGGCAAACGATAGAAAGTAACGGTGTCCTGTAACAAATTTTTCCTTCTTTTTCTTCTCACCCTGTTTGGCAACGCAATGAGACTTGTTATGGGTGAGAGTTGGCTGAGGGGTTATAGATGGGAAATACTGTAGACTTTAATTCCCATTCCCTTGTTTGGTCAGCGTGAGATTAGGGCATCTTCAATGGCGCGACGCAAACGGACGCTGACGATCATTTTTGTCCGTCGTGACCGGAAATGCGTCTGGCACCACCTCCAGTGTAGCGACGCAAAGTGACTGGGCCATCCGCGGAGACGCAAACCTGGCCCAAATATGTGCCTCGGATGCGTCTCTGCGGACGGCCAGTCCTATACACCGACCAGGTCGGCGCCGATGCGGGTTGCCGCACACCCTGGTCGGGTACTGGGCCTGGCCCATTTAGCGTTTTTTTTATTTTTCTCTCTTTTTTCTTTTTTTCATTTTTTCGTTTTTCCGTTTTCTGTTTTTTTTCTTTTTCTTTCTGTTTTATTTTTTCTTTTGTTCAAATTGAAAAATTTTTAAATTCGAAAAATGTTTAAATTTGAGAATTACTAAAATGGTTCAATATGAAAACTGTTCAAATTCAAAAATTGTTCAAATATGAAAATCGTTCATATTCGAAATTTGTTCAAATATGAAATTTGTTCAAATTCGAAAATTGTTCTAATATAAAAATCGTTCAGATTTGAAAATTGTTCAAATTCAGAAATGTACAAAAAGAAACGAAACAGAAAAAAAAGGCTTACCTGATGTTGGGCTGTGGCCCGTTTAGAGAAAACGGTTCGGCAAACTTAATGGGCCAAGCCCACAAAGGTGGAGGGGGTGTGCGGCAACTGTGTTCGGTGCCGACCAGCTCGGTGTATATCACCTCCCCGGCGGACACTGCGCAGATGCGCAAAGTGTCCGCTCGCATCTGGCGGACGTTTCGTCGGGCCCGCCTGGCAGCGACCCTGCGTCGATGCGTCTTCTCAAACGTGTCAGCGACTGGCGCCGCTACGTCGATTCGGCAGTCTGTGCCACGTTAATGGCGATGTCTCGGCTGCCAAGCGGCCGCAGCCTACCTCCGCCAACCACGTTAATGACGACGCCAGAACGCTCGCGGCCACCGCATGCCTCTGGCCTATATAAAGGGGGTGCGCGTTCTTCTTCCTCTCATCCACTCCTCCAAAGAACCCTAGCCGCCACAAAGCTCGACCGTAGTGCTGCCTATGTGTTCCTGTGACGCAGCCAGGCCCGCGAGGAAGTCCATGGCCGGTCGTGGTGGCTGGCGAGGCGGTCGAGGCCGCGGCCCTGGGCGCCCCCAGAGCCGGGCAGGGGCCGCCGTGGTGGAGCAGCTACGGCCCCACGGTCGCCGTCGCCTGCGCCCTCCTCGTCTTCGCAGGAGGACCGCTGCTTCGAGTTCCTCCGTATCGCCCCGCTAGAGCCACCCCAGACGCAAACGGATGCTCGCGGACAATAAAATGTGTCGCGCCGCTGGAGATGCCCTTATGCTAGGGCTTTTGTAGGCTCCATCTTATGTCGAGTTGAGAAAAAACATTCTTCCACTTGAGACTGATTAAACACGGCAGACTTCAGCTTCATGAGTTAGCGCCTTCTGTAAACCATTCATGGTCTTTGCATTCTCTTGCTCCGCTTCCAAGAACTTGCCGATGATATTAGATACATTTACAAGCCCCGACTCGATTGCATCATCATCACGGTATGTTCTCTTACAACCCTGCCTAGAACCAAATGTCGGAGAAAATAAGAAAAAGGAGAATAGATCTGGATAGATAGCTCAAGGGGACAGCTAGAAGAATCACTATTTGATGGAATCAGATTTAGCTAGATGGGTGCAAAACAAATAATATTTCCTAGATACTGTGCACATGGAATTTCCTCATAAAAAACTGAAATTGCAAGAGGAAGATTGAAGAACGAACTCACCTGATCTATTCGCACCTGGCGTTGCCTCTGTCCAGATCAAGTGGTAGTTAAGCCTGGCGATTTCAGGGGATAAGGAGAGTTGCGGGCTTTTATATAACGAGTATTTTCCCGCTAGGTGGGAAAGATTTTCGCGGTTTTTTTTTGTTGCCTTTGATCGCGGGATTTATTCTGCAACCGCGGAAAGATTTTTCTTTTTGGCCGAATTCCCAATCTCGATCGAATTACCACCTCCCCTAGGGAAGAGATATGAGGGAGTTGCCCTCCGCTATTCTCCTTCCCCTTCCTGCCACAACTCCCAATTCCTCAACCATACGATGGCTATTTAGTCCCATACCTCCTAAATTCCCATTCCCTAAACTCAGTCCAACCAAACACGTTGTCTGGAATCAGATGAGCTCCCCTTTCTATTTGGTCAAATAAAGGCAGCGAATCGGCAATTACCCAACCACGCTCCATAAATTCTTCATGCGCCAATGTTCGTCCACGTCCACGGAGACACTAGGGCCCACTGGGGCAGAACGCGCCACCGCGTAATACTGTAGCTTGTAAAGGATTTTTCTATTGGATTGCATGGGACCTTCTACTTATTTATACATGGTAAGGCTGGGAGAGTCAAGTAGGATCAAGGATACCACTAGGAAGTCCAGTGCCTTAGTTGGACTGTATTTCCCAACCGCTCTCGTTCCCCTTCCCACGGGTGAACAGGAGACGGTTCCGTTTTCCTCTCTCGACAGCCGGCGAGCCTATATGTTCCCTCTCCTCCGTCCGCCGCTCCGGCGACGGGAGGAGGGGAACCTTGGGTCTTCGTGGCAGGCGATTTTGATAGCGCAAACATTAACCACGCTCATATGTAGAAATGTGCGACGCTCGACAGAAGTTGTTCACGGATGCAGAACAGTTGTGCTTACTAGTTTGAGGAGCTCCTAACAATCAATCAATTCAAGGATTCGCTAACAGATTTTTAGTCCAGAAATAAAGATTGTAGCAAGAACATTTCTCATTCTGCCGAGTTTTGACTACACGACGACATGGCAGGCAAATCCAATTTACAAAAAAAAAAACAATTTATACACAACTTTACGATCGGATCATCACAAAAACTCCAGTGACTGCGACCGCATCCGAAATCTAGTTGGCGCCAAACCCTCCATCCAGATCAACGATCAGCCACCGACGCAAGTAAAAAAGAGACCGCAAACACGGAAGGCGAGGAGGGGGGACGGGCACTCTCGTCGCGGAGCCGAGGAGCCTCCCCGAATCAAGAGCCCCGGAGCGGACGCACTCCATGGAGGAAAAACCTTCCCGAGAAGAGACGACGCGGCGGAAGGAGGGAGAGATCTGCGGGCTTCGCTTGAAGCGGGGAGGGAGTGTTCCGTGGAATGGTGGATATGCCTGCGCAGTGTCTTTTTCTTCTTCCCCTCTCCATGACTCTCGCTTTCTTTCTGGAGGAATCAGATGAGCTCCCCTTTGTGTTTGGTTAAATAAAGGCAGTGAATCGGCAACTACCCAACCACGCTCCATGAATTCTTCTTGCGCCCACATTCGTCCACATCCACAGAGACGCTAGGGCCCACTGGAGAAGAATGCGCCACGGCGTAGTACTGACATCCCGTAAAGACCCATTTTTCTATTGGATTGGATGAGCCCTTCTACTTATTTATATCTGGCAAGGCTGGGAGAGTCGAGTAGGATCAAGGATGCCACTAGCAACGAAAGTCCAGTGCCTTAACTGGATTGTATTTCCCAACTGCTCTCGTTCCCCTTCCCACGGGCGAACAGGAGGCGGTTCCGTTTTCCTCCCTCGATGGCCGGCTAGCCTGTGGGTTCCCTCTCCTCCGTCCGCCGCTCCGGCGATGGGAGGAAGGGGAACCCTGGGTCTTCGTGTCGGGCGATTTTGATAGCGCAAACATTAACCATGCTCGTAAATATGTAGAAATGTGCGACGCTCGATAGAAGTTGTTCACGGATGCAGAAAAGTTGTGCTTACTGGTTTGAGGAGCTCCTAACAATCAATGAATTCAAGGATTCGCCAACATATTTTTAGTCCAGAAATAAAGATTGTAGCAAGTGCAGAAACATTTATCATTCTGCCGAATTTTGACTACACGACAACATGGCAGGAAAATCCAATTTACAAAAAAACAATTTATACACAACTTTACGACCGGATCATCACAAAAATTCCAGTGGATCTGCGACGGCACCCAAAATCTAGTTGGCGCCAAACCCTCCATCCAGATCAACGATCAGCCTCCGACGCAAGGAAAAAAGGAGAACGCAAACACGGAAGGCGAGGAGGGGGAGACAGACACTCACGTCGCGAAGCCGAGGAGCCTCCCCGAATCAAGGGCCCCGGAGCGGACTCACTCCATGGAGGAAAAAACTTCCCCGAGAAGAGACGGCGCGGCGGAAGGGGGAGAGATCTGCGGGCTTCGCTTGAAGCGGGGAGGGAGGGTTCCGAGGAATGGTTGATCCGCCGCGCGATGCCTTCTTCTTCTTCCCCTCTCCACGACTCGTGCTTTCTTCTACGGAGGAATCGGATGAGCTCCCCTTTGTGTTTGGTCAAATAAAGGCAGCGAATCGGCAACTACCCAACCACGCTCCATGAATTCTTCCTACGCCCACATTCGTCCACGTCCATGGAGACGCTAGGGCCCATCGGGAAGAACATGCCACCGCGTAGTACTCGCATCCCTTGAAGGCTCATTTTTCTATTGGATTGGATGGACCCTTCTACTTATTTATAGGCTGGCAAGGCTGGGAGAGTCGAGTAGGATCAAGGATACCACTAGCAACGAAAGTCCAGTGCCTTAACGGGACTGTATTTCCCAACTGCTCTCGTTCCCCTTCCCACGGGCGAACAGGAGGTGGTTCCGTATTCCTCCCTCGACGGCCGGCGAGCCTCTGGGTTCCCTCTCCTTTGTCCACCGCTCCGGCGACGGGAGGAGGGGGTACCCTGGGTCTTCGTGTCAGGCGATTTTGATAGCGCAAACATTAACCAAGCTCTGTAAATATGTAGAAATGTGCGACGCTCAACAGAAGTTGTTCACGGATGCAGAACAGGTGCGCTTACTGGTTTGAGGAGTTCCTAACAATCAATCAATTCAAGGATTCACTAATAGGTTTTTAGTCCAGAAATAAAGATTGTAGCAAGTGCAGAAAAATTTCTCATTCTGCCGAGTTTTGACTACACGACGACATGGCAGGAAAATCCAATTTACAAAAAAAAACAATTTATACACAACTTTATGACCGGATCATCACAAAAATTCCAGTGACTGCGATGGCACCCGAAATCTAGTTGGCGCCAAACCCTCCATCTAGATCAACGATCAGCCACCGACGCAAGGAAAAAAGGAGACCGCAAACACGAAAGGCGAGGAGGGGGGACTATATTCCAAATGTATCTAGCCAGGGGACATTTCAAGAAAACATGACTAATAGTTTCATTACACCCACAAAAAACACATTTCTACTCACACTTGCCTCCCCTTTGCAACAGAAAATCTCTTGTAAGTATGCTTTTCTTTAACATCAACCACAAGAAAGTATTAATTCTAAGGGGTATCTTAAACTTCCACATAAATTTATAAGGAACCACATCATTACATTGCATTGCTAGATATAGAGATTTAACTGAAAATTTCCCTGTGTTAGTCAATTTTCAAACCAACCTATCAGGTTCATTATTCAGTGTAACCCTCTCTAACATATTTTCTAAATTAAGCCATTGTTCTCTAAGTCCTCCCACCATTGCTCTTCTAAATCTAAGCATTCCCACACCTACATCAAAAACCTCTTTAAACTGTCATATTCCTATTCATAGATACCAAAAACGGTCTTGGGAAGGCCTTGGCCAGACAGGAGGAACCTATCCATTGGTCGTCCCAAAAACTTGTTTTTGATCCATCTCCAATTTGGATTTTGCAATGTTTCCAGAAGGATTTCTTGACCTCCATTAAACCTTGCCAGAAATGTGAGTCTCCATTTTTGGTGACTGCCTGGCAAAGAGTTTGTTTCTGAAGATACTTTTTCCTAAGGATTTTTTTGCCAAATTCCATCTTCATTAAAGAGTTTCCATAACCACTTAGCTAATAAGGAAATATTCATTTTCTCCAAGTCTAGGACCCCTAAACCACCTTGATCTTTTGGCATACACATTGCCTGCCAGTTTACCAAGTGGTATTTCTTTTTTCCCTCAACTTCATCCCACAAGAAATTATTCCTAATCCTATCCAGTTTCTCTTTCACACCAACTGGTATCCTATAGAAGGAGAGCATATAAAGAGTCACACTGGTCAGAGATGAGTTGACCAGGGTAACTCTTCCTCCCATTACCAACATTTCCCTTGCCAAGGTCCTAGTTTATTTCTCATTTTTCCTTCAGTAGATGATGTCTACGGGAGCTTCTATTCTTGTAGACAGTGTTGGGCCTCCAAGAGCAGAGGTTTGTAGAACAGCAGCAAGTTTCCCTTAAGTGGATCACCCAAGGTTTATCGAACTCAGGGAGGAAGAGGTCAAAGATATCCCTCTCATGCAACCCTGCAACTACAAAGCAAGAAGTCTCTTGTGTCCCCAACACACCTAATAGGTGCACTAGTTCGGCGAAGAGATAGTGAAATACAGGTGGTATAAATAAGTATGAGCAGTGGCAACGGCACCAGAAAAGTGCTTTGCCCAGGACAGTAAACAAGCAGTAGTAACGCAGCAGTAGTAACGCAGTAAAACAGTAAACAAGCAGTGATAGCAGTATTTAGGAACAAGGCCTAGGGATTACACTTTCACTAGTGGACACTCTCAACATTGATCGCATAATAAATAACTCTTTCTCATATGTGCTACATACACTCTTTTGTTGGATGACAAACACTAGTCGTTGTGTAGGACTACAAGAGCACCTCAATGCCGGAGTTAACAAGCTCCACAACATTCGATGTTCATATTTAAATAACCTTAGAGCATAATAGATCATTGCAAAATAAACCAAGAACTAACATAGCGCACACACTGTCCACATTACACTATGAAGGAGGAATAGTTCACATCAATACTATCATAATGATAATTAACTCCACAATCTACAAGAGATCATGATCATAGCCTACGACAAGAACCACACAGTGCACACACTAGTCACCTTTACACCATGCAGGAGGAATAGACTACTTTAATAACATCACATGAGTAGCACACAACTAGTAGCGATACAAAGCTCATCATATGGATCTCAATCATGTAAAGCAGCTCATGAGATCATTGTATTGAAGTACATAGGAGAGAGATTAACCACATAGCTACCGAGTACAGCCCCGAGCCTCGATGGAGAACTACTCCCTCCTCATGGGAGACAGCAGCGTTGATGGAGATGGCGGTGGTGTCGATGGAGGAGCCTTCCGGGGCACTTCCCCGTCCCGGCGGCGTGCCGAACAGCAGACTCCTGTCCCCTGGATCTTGGCTTCGCGATGGCGGCGGCTCGGGAAGGTTTCTCGTACCGTGGCTTTTTCGTCTCGAGGTTTTAGGTCCGGGACCTTATATAGGCGAAGAGGCGGCGTCGAAGGTCGACGGGCGACGACACCATAAGGCGGCGCGGCCAGGGCCCGGGCCGCGCCGGCCTATCATCCGGGGCCGTGTGGCCCCCTCTCGGCGACTCTCGGTGTTCTGGATGCTTCCGGGCAAAATAGGAACCCGGGCGTTGATTTCGTCCGATTCCGAGAATATTTCCTTACTAGGATTTCTGGAACCAAAAACAGCAGTAAAACAAGAACCGGCCCTTCGGCATCTCGTCAATAGGTTAGTTCCGTAAAACGCATAATATATGACATAAAGTGTGCATAAAACATGTAGATATCATCAATAATGTGGCATGGAACATAAGAAATTATCGATACGTCGGAGACGTATCAACATCCCCAAGCTTAGTTCTGCTCGTCCCGAGCAGGTAAACGATAACAAAGATAATTTCTGGAGTGACATGCCATCATAACCTTGATCATACTATTGTAAACATATGTAATGAATGCAGCGATCAAAACAATGGTAATGACATGAGTAAACAACTGAATCATAAAGCAATGACTTTTCATGAATAGCACTTTCAAGACAAGTATTAATAAGTCTTGCATAAGAGTTAACTCATAAAGCAATAAATCAAAGTAAAGTCATTGAAGCAACACAATGGAAGATTAAGTTTCAGCGGTTGCTTTCAACTTGTAACATGTATATCTCATGGATAATTGTCAATGCAAAGCAATATAACAAGTGCAATAAGCAAGTATGTAAGAATCAATGCACAGCTTCACACAAGTGTTTGCTTCTTGGAGATGGAGAGAAATAGGTGAACCGACTCAACATAAAAGTAAAAGAATGGTCCTTCAAAGAGGAAAGCATCGATTGCTATATTTGTGCTAGAGCTTTGGTTTTGAAAACATAAAGAGAGCATAAAAGTAAAGTTTTGAGAGGTGTTTGTTGTTGTCAACGAATGGTAGTGGGCACTCTAACTACCTTATCAACCAGATTTCAAGAGCGGCTCCCATGAAGGACGTTATCTCTACCAGTGCAAGGTAGATCATCCCTCTTCTCTTTTGTTTACACATGTACTTTAGTTTAGTTTTTCTTTATTTATGGATGACACTCCTCCCAACCTTTTGCTTACACAAGCCATGGCTAACCGAATCCTCGGGTGCCTTCCAACAATCACATACCATGAAGGAGTGTCTATTTGCAAAATTAAGTTGCTTACCGATGAATCAGAGCAAAACATGTGAAGAGAATTATTAATGCAAGTTAATTAATCGAGGTGGGAACCCCATTGCCAGCTCTTTTTGCAAAATTATTGGATAAGCGGATGAAGCCACTAGTCCATTGTGAAAGTCTGTCAGAAGTAAATGACAAGATCGAAAGATAAAACACCACATACTTCCTCATGAGCTATAAAACATTGACACAAATCAGAGGTGATAAATTTTGAATTATTTAAAGGTAGCACTCAAGCAATTTACTTTGGAATGGCGGAGAAATACCATGTAGTAGGTAGGTATGGTGGACACAAATGGCATAGTGGTTGGCTCAAGGATTTTGGATGCATGAGAAGTATTCCCTCTCGATACAAGGTTTAGGCTAGCAAGGTTATTTGAAACAAACACAAGGATGAACCGGTGCAGCAAAACTCACATAAAAGACATATTGTAAACATTATAAGACTCTACACCGTCTTCCTTGTTGTTCAAACTCAATACTAGAAATTATCTAGACTTTAGAGAGACCAAATATGCAAACCAAATTTAGCAAGCTCTAAGTATTTCTTCATTAATAGGTGCAAAGTATATGATGCAAGAGCTTAAACATGAGCACAACAATTGCCAAGTATCACATTATCCAAGACATTCTACCAATTACTACATGTAGCATTTTCCGTTTCCAACCATATAACAATTAACGAAGCAGTTTCAACCTTCGCCATGAAAATTAAAAGCTAAGAACACATGTGTTCATACGAACCAGCGGAGCGTGTCTCTCTCCCACACAAGCATGTATTTATTCAGAGAATGAAAATAACAAAACGAAAATAAAAGCACACAGACGCTCCAAGCAAAGCACATAAGATGTGACCGAATAAAAATATAGTTTCAGGGGGAGGAACTCGATAATGTTGTCGATGAAGAAGGGGATGCCTTGGGCATCCCCAAGCTTAGACGCTTGAGTCTTCTTAGAATATGCAGGGGTGAACCACCGGGGCATCCCCAAGCTTAGAGCTTTCACTCTCCTTGATCATATTGTATCATCCTCCTCTCTTGATCCTTGAAAACTTCCTCCACACCAAACTCGAAACAACTCATTAGAGGGTTAGTGGACAATAAAAATTAACATGTTCAGAGGTGACACAATCATTCTTAACACTTCTGGACATTGCACAAAGCTACTGGACATTAATGGATCAAAGAAATTCATCCAACATAGCAAAAGAGGCAATGCGAAATAAAAGGCAGAATCTGTCAAAACAGAACAGTCCGTAAAGATGGATTTTATTGAGGCACCAGACTTGCTCAAATGAAAATGCCCAAATTGAATGAAAGTTGCGTACATATCTGAGGATCACTCACGTAAATTGGCATAATTTTCTGAGTTACCTACAGAGAATTAGACCCAGATTCGTGACAGCAAAAAAATCTGTTTCTGCGCAGTAATACAAATCTAGTATCAACCTTTCTATCAAAGACTTTACTTGGCACAACAATGCAATAAAACTAAGATAAGGAGAGGTTGCTACAGTAGTAAACAACTTCCAAGACACAAATATAAAATAGAGGTACTGTAGTAAAACAAACACATGGGTTATCTCCCAAGAAGTTCTTTCTTTATAGCCATTAAGATGGGCTCAGCAGTTTTAATGATGCACTCGGAAGAGATGGTATGTGAAGCAAAAGAGAGCATCAAGAGGCAAATTCAAAACACATTTAAGCCTAACATGCTTCCTATGCAAAGGAATCTTGTAAATAAATAAGTTCATGAAGAGCAAAGTGACAAGCATAGGAAGATAAAACAAGTGTAGCTTCAAAAATTTCAGCACATAGAGAGGCATTTTAGTAACATGAAAATTTCTACAACCATATTTTCCTCTCTCATAATAACTTTCAGTAGCATCATGAGCAAACTCAACAATATAACTATCACATAAAGCATTCTTATCATGAGTCTCATGCATAAAATTATTACTCTCCACATAAGCATAATCAATTTTATTAGTTGTAGTGGGAGCAAATTCAACAAAGTAGCTATCATTATTATTCTCATCATCAAATATAGGAGGCATATTGTAATCATAATCAAATTTATCCTCCATAACAAGGTGGTACTAAAAGACCAATATCATTATAATCATCATAAATAGGAGGCAAAGTATCATCAAAGTAAATTTTCTCCTCAATGCTTGGGGGACTAAAAATATCATGCTCATCAAAACCAGCTTCCCCAAGCTTAGAATTTTCCATATCATTAGCAACCATGGTGTTCAAAGCGTTCATACTAATATTACTACCAAAGATGCAAATAAGGTTCCATAGGTTTTTTAATTTTCGCATCAAACCATCCATGTCTTAAATCAGGAAATAGAATAAGAAGCTCATTGTCGTCCATTATGCCAAACTAGTGTAAACAAGAAACAAAAAGATGCAATTGCAGGATCTAAAGGAAATAGCTTCGAGTACTTACAACGGCGAAAATAGCTTAGTAGCCGAGATCCGGAGTGTGAGTACCTTTTACCTTTCCTCCCCAGCAACGGCGCCGTAAAATAGCTTGATGTCTACGGGAGCTTCTATTCTTGTAGACGGTGTTGGGCCTCCAAGAGCAGAGGTTTGTAGAACAGCAGCAAGTTTCCCTTAAGTGGATCACCCAAGATTTATCGAACTCGGGGAGGAAGAGGTCAAAGATATCCCTCTCATGCAACCCCGCAACCACAAAGCAAGAAGTCTCTTGTGTCCCCAACACACCTAATAGGTGCACTAGTTCGGCGAAGAGATAGTGAAATACAGGTGGTATGAATAAGTATGAGCAGTGGCAACGGCACCGAAAAGTGCTTTGCCCGGACGGTAAACAAGCAGAGTAACGCACAGTAGTAACGCAGTAAAACAGTAAACAAGCAGCGATAGCAGTATTTAGGAACAATGCCTAGGGATTACACTTTCACTAGTGGACACTCTCAACATTGATCGCATAATAAATAACTCTTTCTCATATGTGCTACATACACTCTTTTGTTGGATGACAAACACCAATCGTTGTGTAGGGCTACAAGAGCACCTCAATGCCGGAGTTAACAAGCTCCACAACATTCGATGTTCATATTTAAATAACCTTAGAGCATAATAGATCATTGCAAAATAAACCAAGAACTAACATAGCGCACACACTCGTCCACATTACACTATGAAGGAGGAATAGATCACATCAATACTATCATAATGATAATTAACTCCACAATCTACAAGAGATCATGATCATAGCCTACGACAAGAACCACACGGTGCACACACTAGTCACCTTTACACCATGCAGGAGGAATAGACTACTTTAATAACATCACATGAGTAGCACACAACTAGTAGCGATACAAAGCTCATCATATGGATCTCAATCATGTAAAGCAGCTCATGAGATCATTGTATTGAAGTACATAGGAGAGAGATTAACCACATAGCTACCGGTACAGCCCCGAGCCTCGATGGAGAACTACTCCCTCCTCATGGGAGACAGCAGCGTTGATGGAGATGGCGGTGGTGTCGATGGAGGAGCCTTCCGGGGCACTTCCCCGTCCCGGCGGCGTGCCGGAACGAGACTCCTGTCCCCCGCATCTTGGCTTCGCGATGGCGGCGGCTCCGGAAGGTTTCTCGTACCGTGGCTTTTTCGTCTCGAGGTTTTAGGTCCGGGACCTTTATATAGGCGAAGAGGCGGCGTCGAAGGTCGACGGGGCGACGACACCATAAGGCGGCGCCGGCCGGGCCCGGGCCGCGCCGGCCTATCATCCGGGGCCCGTGTGGCCCCCTCCGGCGACTCTCGGTGTTCCGGATGCTTCCGGGCAAAATAGGAACCTGGGCGTTGATTTCGTCCGATTCCGAGAATATTTCCTTACTAGGATTTCTGGAACCAAAAACAGCAGAAAACAGGAACTGGCTCCTCGGCATCTCGTCAATAGGTTAGTTCCGGAAAACGCATAATAATGACATAAAGTATGCATAAAACATGTAGATATCATCAATAATGTGGCATGGAACATAAGAAATTATCGATACGTCGGAGACATATCAGTAGAGTCTAAATCAGAATTCTTCAATATTTTTTTGTTTATTGGTACTCCCAAATATTTCGTTGGTAATAAACCATACTTACAAGTGCCCCAGACAATAAATATCACTTTTGCGGAAATTAATCTTCAGTCCTGACATTTGCTCAAACAGACAGAGAATTACTTTCAGGTTTCTAGCCTGGCCAAAATTATCTTCTAGGAGGAGGATGGTGTCATCTGCATATTGTAGAATAGCCACACCCCCCTCCACAAGATCTGTACCTATCCCAGTCAGTAAACCCTCATCTTGGGCTCTTTTAACAAGAACAACAAGGATATCTACAGCAAGGTCAAAAAGAATGGGTGAGAGTGGGTCCCCCTGTCTTACTCCTTGGTATGTGGAGAAGTAGGCCCCTATCTCACCATTAGCATTGCTCCCCACCTTGCCACTCGGTTATTGTCTTCATTATTAAGTCAATCCATTTGGTTGGAAATCCTTTTGCTTCCATTGATTGATGAAGTAAAAGGCCATTTGACCTTGTCAAAGGCTTTCTCAAAGTCAATCTTGAAAAGCACACCAGATTTTTTATTTTTATTTGTGTCATTCAAAATCTCATGCAATATATTTACACCCTCCATTATATACCTCCCTTTAATGAAAGCAGTTTGGTTCAAAAGCACAATCCTCCAAATTACCCTGAATGAGCCTATTAACTAGGACTCTTGTTATAATTTTGAAGGATACATTCAAGAGGCATATGGGCCTGTACTTTTGAATCCTATCTGCATCTTTCCATTTTGGGACTAATGTAATTACCCCATAGTTCAATCTTGCAATATCCAATTCCCCTTTTTGGAAATCCTTAAGCGGACCAAAAGGTCTTGCTTCACCAATTCCCAATTTTTCTCGGTAGAATTCTGCATTGAAACCATCCGGCCCAGCTGCTTTATTAGCTGCCATTTCAATTACAGCTGTTTTAAGCTCCTCCATTGTAAATTATTTCATTAAAAGCTCGCAGTCTTCATCATTAAGTTTTTCCATCCCTGTTTCAGTAAAACGAATATTATTTAAATCTGGGTTACCAAAGAGTTTTTTGTAGAAGTTAGTGATATATCTCTTAAGATTTTCCTAACCTTCTATCAAACCCTCATCCTGATTTAAATTTATAATCAGAGTTTTCCTTCTCCTCCCATTTGCTTTGGAGTGATAATGTAACGACCCCGGATCTGGTAGGATCCAAAGTCCCTGTGATTAAACATGCTAGTCCCTGGATCATTAGCTAGCACTCACAGTCGATGAATTATCATGTAAAACACAAGTCTTTATTACACGATTCGAATAATCCAGAGTACAAATAATTACAACTTGCATAGCCAAAGGCTAGCTCAATACAACGGAAAACGAAAATAACATCTTGGAGTCCCATCAATGCCACAGGCTGGTTGAGTGTAGACTCGCGACCTACGCATTCTCACAAGTCGTCGAATAACCTGCAACATGAAAGGTTGCAGCCACGAGAGTGGTCAATACTTTGAATGTATGGCAAATTACACCAAGAAGGGAAAAATTGACTACATCTACATGCAAGGCAGACAAGAGGAGGCTTGAGTTTTATTTGCGTAAAGCCAATTTTTACAAAGTTAAAGAGAGAAAATCTTTTATCCTACTTTGCAAAATTTTGATAAAATAATATTGGCCGAGTGGAGCACATGGATATTACACACCAAGTGTCCAAATCAACCTAACACTTGGATATGACACACCAAGTCCCAAACACTTGGATATTACACACCAAGTCCCGAGCACTTGGATATTACACACCAAGGCTCCAAAACCCACCTATGAACGATATTACACACGCCATAGGGTTTTGAAAACTCCTTTGAAAAGAGAGAGGAAATCATTCAGAGGCTCCATCCTTCGGATGCTCAAATTGTCCTTTTACCGTGGACACGGCTGATCGATCAGGTTAACACTCTCGAGAGGTTGCGCTCTTTACCCACAATTCACAACCAAGCCTTTTTGCCAAAATTCTCCATCTTCATTAAGGCCGGGACGAGGTCACGACGAAGCTTTTCCTTAGTAGCCCCTCCACCTTCCGGATCCGCCCGTGCCCAAAATTCCTCCCAATGGCGGTACCCGGGTGAGGTTTCCCACTAAGTACTTAGCCAAGACAGAGCCCATATTGTATTGTGGTTGCACTGGAAGCTTCTGACATCTGGAACATGGCAGACTTCTTTGATCCTGGGCGGCAGTCCTCCACCAATCTCCACACTCGTTGTCCCGTCAAAACCATTCCGCCCAGAAGAAAACTTAATTTTATTTTGAAGGAGGATTTTGGGAGAAAAGTTGCGCTCATAAACAGAGCTCAAGTACTTAGAAAATTTTCTTGTTTCGAACCCCTTTTGATATTTACGTAGCATAAGCATAGCACTTAGAAAAATTTAGGGATTCCTATGGCCATGATATCAAGTGGAAATATTTCTAAGTAATACTTCTACTCATGGCAATCTACAAAATAGCACGCGCACTTGTAAAATATTTACCAAGTAAAATCTACTAAAACATCCTACACATGCATACTATTCATTTGAAGGAAAAAGACATGCATAGAAAACTTGGGACAAACATATGAACAAAGGTGTAACTTGCCTTAGTATAATTTCATGATGATTTCTTCCTTGTGAACTTTCTCTCGCACTCCGAATAAATCTAACGCATAGAAAAATTACACGCAATAAACAACCATTGCAAATAAAGAGCCAAAATAAAATGCATAATCATGTAAAACAAAGAAAAATACAAAATAATATTAAATTACAAACTTATTTCGTGTTACAGTAGTTATTGTTGGTCCAAAGGTTAGATATGTTCATAATAATCAATTTGCAGAATAAATTAATTTAATAGGATTTATATATGTTCAAATTGAGATTTAAGATCCAATATTACAAACGTGAAAACTAGTTGCTTATAATTTGAAAATTCCAACGCCAAAGTGTAGATAATAAAATTACAAAACTAACGCAAAAAGAATCAATCCAAACGGAGTTACGGTTATTTAAATATGAATTTTCAAAGATTTAGCGTTTTCGCGATTTAGAACTCTTCGCGGCGAACGTGCTCCGTTGGATCCCGATCTGATGGTTACTGTAGCTCCTGGTTGGGAAGTCTTCAGGCTTTGACGTCATGGCGGCCGCGGCTCCGACGTTGCGCGAAGTGATGCGATTCGATCTCAACTTAATTTTCTAATACTAACCGCAGGGATTTCATCGATACAAAACTAGAGATTGCCAAAACGAGATTCAAAACAAATTTAAAACTTACAGATTTGATTAATTCTATAATTAGAAAAGCTAGTACCATTAGATAGATCCTTTAATTACGAATTCAACGCAAAAACTAAAATCTAAAACGAACCTCTAGATTTGAAGATATAAAATTTTGAAATTTTGACCGGAAGGGGAGCTAGCACTCTGGAACCGATCGATCGTGTCATACGCTTTAGAAAAAGAAAAACGTTGCAGAACTTGTACTGATACCGGTTCAGATACGTACAGAACTAAGCTGAGAGTGTTACCGGGCGACGAGGACGACGTGGTGCTCGGGGCGTGGATGGCGACATCGCTGACCTCCAGGCTCTACGAAGGTGAGACGAGGTGCGGCTCTCCCGTTCACTTCCTCTTGAGCGATCTTCCTCCTCCCGAACAGCGGCGGGTCCTGGCTGAATTCCTCCATGCATCCCGAGCGAAGCTCCGGCGTCCTGTGGTGTGCCGTGTTCCTCCTGTGGTTGCTGGCTGTAGTTGTGACGACAAAGGTTAGGAGAGCATCAGCGATGAGTGAGCGTAGTCTGCAGATGAAGTTTGGGAAAGATCAAGAGGCGGAGCCAGGAATGTCAACTGAGAACCTGCAGTCTTCGAGCTGTTGACGGTAAGTAGCTCATCGGCGAACTGGATCGAAGAACTTCGTCAGATCTTTCGGTTATCTGACAGGATTGTACGATCTTTGGAAAAACGGAGAGGAGGCTGATCCGTGAGTATATATGAGAGAGGTTTTCGTGGCGTAGGGGCAAAGAAATTGGCCGAGATCGTGAAGATCCTGACGTGATTTCTTCGGACTCTAAGCGAGTCCTGTATCTGTCGAACACGGGAGCGACTGGAGCTCGGGGATGACATGTGGGGTCAGTGCTGTCAGCGTTAGCAGGGAAAGAAGAAAAATAGATAGAAACAGATGGAAGAGGTGGCCTGCGTGGTGCTCTGCTGGCTGGCTATGACCGTTTGGCCTGTGCGGCTCGCGTGCGCGGAAGAGGCACGCTGGGCTTGGCCAGTTGTTGCCTTTTTTTCCCTTCCTTCTTGTTTTAGTTCTTTTCCTTTTCTACTTATTATAAAATTCAAACGAAAACTTGCAAAATTACAATTAGGCATTTAGGTTTTAGGAGACCCCTTTTCTAGTCCAAAAATAATATCTACAAAATACTTTTATGCATTTTGGCCTGTATGACTACTTATGCATTATTTTCTAAATATAGTTTGGATTTTATATGAGGTCCATCAATCAATTCAAATCAGCTCCACAAAATGCGTAAAACTATGTGTTCAGTCTTGAAAATCGTAATAGAAACATTGGCATATCCAAATGAGAATGAAGACGTCATATTATCATCTCTCTTACCATAGGCGGTAGAAACATTTAGAAGAATTCACGATTCCAATTTAAAAGACTTAAAGACTCAAGCGGGACATTATAATAATAATCCACCATAATTGGGAAAGTCATTTTATTCCCTCTCATTAATAATTCAAGTATGGTTGGATGAAGATTTTATATGTCACTCAAATTCAACAACTTGGATAGTCATATTAATCCACTCATATAAAAATTTAAAGGCAAGGTTGAAAAATAAAATTCAAGTCATCAAAGTTTCTTTTTAGTCAAAATTTCAATCAAAGTCAAACAATTCAATCAACTTAATTTAATAATTTTAACATTCCAAAATTAGGAAAATTTTGGGATGTTACAGACTACCACCCTTAAAAGAAATCTCGTCCTCGAGATTCGAGAAGGCTAGAAAGAAAAGGTTTGGGATAGACTAGGTTGCTACCACCCTTAAAAGGAAGTCTCTTAGAGTATACCAGAATTTTGCTCCATCGTTTGAGGTTCTTCAAATCATTTGTCTTTTAGCACGCCCTGATGTCATCATCTTGTGTTGTTTAAGTATGAATGGCAAAGTGAAGCTGTCCAAGGTCTACATGAAGTATTTGGAGATTATTCCTTTGTGTAGGTTGTCGAATATTGTGTGCATCTCCCGCCATATTGAAGTGTTTCTCTGCTAAATGTTGATCAATACGGTAGACTATCTTCTGTTCCTCCACATTGATAGCATTTGATTGGTGAATATGTCTTGAATCCATTTTGCAGATCTCCAAGTCATCTTCATCGTCTTTCACTCTCAAAGGGTTTAAGATAGGGGAGAATAGACTAGAAAGAAGTGACAAAGATACCTTGGTACCCCATACAAACAACTTTATTTTGAAACTTTTGTTGTTGTTGTTGTCAACAAAACAATAAAAATGACAACTCACATTTTATCGCACCTAATGTTGTAGCGTAGTCTATCTAGGTTTGGTTCCTAATAGGGAACTTGAAATCTTCATAGTCTTCATAGTCCTTAGGAGTGTCTTCGTAGTCTTCTTAATCTTCGGAATCTTCATAGTACTTCATGGTCTTCGGAGTATTCAGTAGACTATCGTTGAAGCATCATTGGCGGGAACATTGTAGATCTGACTTGTTGTAGGATATCATCTTGAAAAGTCTCTTGAAGTGGGTAATGGTCAACTATTAATTTTGAAAAGAGGAGGGATTATAAAATTTTCGCTCTCAAGATATAAGATTAGTACTAGAGTATTTCATAAACTACTTAGAAATTATTAGTTCTAAGATTTTTCCCAGGCTAAGGTCACGTCCTACAGTCAACATGTGCTCTGATACCATCTGTAACGACCCCGGATCTGGTAGGATCCAAAGTCCCTGTGATTAAACATGCTAGTCCCTGGATCATTAGCTAGCACTCACAGTCGATGAATTATCATGTAAAACACAAGTCTTTATTACACGATTCGAATAATCCAGAGTACAAATAATTACAACTTGCATAGCCAAAGGCTAGCTCAATACAACGGAAAACGAAAATAACATCTTGGAGTCCCATCAATGCCACAGGCTGGTTGAGTGTAGACTCGCGACCTACGCATTCTCACAAGTCGTCGAATAACCTGCAACATGAAAGGTTGCAGCCACGAGAGTGGTCAATACTTTGAATGTATGGCAAATTACACCAAGAAGGGGAAAATTGACTAGAACTACATGCAAGGCAGACAAGAGGAGGCTTGAGTTTTATTTGCGTAAAGCCAATTTTTACAAAGTTAAAGAGAGAAAATCTTTTATCCTACTTTGCAAAACTTTGATAAATAATATTGGCCGAGTGACACACATGGATATTACACACCAAGTGTCCAAATCAACCTACCACTTGGATATGACACACCAAGTCCCAAACACTTGGATATTACACACCAAGTCCCGAGCACTTGGATATTACACACCAAGGCTCCAAAACCCACCTATGAACGATATTACACACGCCATAGGGTTTTGAAAACTCCTTTGAAAAGAGAGAGGAAATCATTCAGAGGCTCCATCCTTCAGATGCTCAAATTGTCCTTTTACCGTGGACACGGCTGATCGATCAGGTTAACACTCTCGAGAGGTTGCGCTCTTTACCCACAATTCACAACCAAGCCTTTTTGCCAAAATTCTCCATCTTCATTAAGGCCAGGACGAGGTCACGACGAAGCTTTTCCTTAGTAGCCCCTCCACCTTCCGGATCCGCCCGTGCCCAAAATTCCTCCCAATGGCGGTACCCAGGTGAGGTTTCCCACTAAGTACTTAGCCAAGACAGAGCCCATATTGTATTGTGGTTGCACTGGAAGCTTCTGACATCTGGAACATGGCAGACTTCTTTGATCCTGGGCGGCAGTCCTCCACCAATCTCCACACTCGTTGTCCCGTCAAAACCATTCCGCCCAGAAGAAGACTTAATTTTATTTTGAAGGAGGATTTTGGGAGAAAAGTTGCGCTCATAAACAGAGCTCAAGTACTTAGAAAATTTTCTTGTTTCGAACCCCTTTTGATATTTACGTAGCATAAGCATAGCACTTAGAAAAATTTAGGGATTCCTATGGCCATGATATCAAGTGGAAATATTTCTAAGTAATACTTCTACTCATGGCAATCTACAAAATAGCACGCGAACTTGTAAAATATTTACCAAGTAAAATCTACCAAAACATCCTACACATGCATACTAATCATTTGAAGGAAAAAGACATGCATAGAAAACTTGGGACAAACATTTGAACAAAGGTGTAACTTGCCTTAGTATAATTTCATGATGATTTCTTCCTTGTGAACTTTCTCTCGCACTCCGAATAAATCTAACGCATAGAAAAATTACACGCAATAAACAACCATTGCAAATAAAGAGCCAAAATAAAATGCATAATCATGTAAAACAAAGAAAAATACAAAATAATATTAAATTACAAACTTATTTCGTGTTACAGTAGTTATTGTTGGTCCAAAGGTTAGATATGTTCATAATAATCAATTTGCAGAATAAATTAATTTAATAGGATTTATATATGTTCAAATTGAGATTTAAGATCCAATATTACAAACGTGAAAACTAGTTGCTTATAATTTGAAAATTCCAACGCCAAAGTGTAGATAATAAAATTACAAAACTAACGCAAAAAGAATCAATCCAAACGGAGTTACGGTTATTTAAATATGAATTTTCAAAGATTTAGCGTTTTCGCGATTTAGAACTCTTCGCGGCGAACGTGCTCCGTTGGATCCCGATCTGATGGTTACTGTAGCTCCTGGTTGGGAAGTCTTCAGGCTTTGACGTCATGGCGGCCGCGGCTCCGACGTTGCGCGAAGTGATGCGATTCGATCTCAACTTAATTTTCTAATACTAACCGCAGGGATTTCATCGATACAAAACTAGAGATTGCCAAAACGAGATTCAAAACAAATTTAAAACTTACAGATTTGATTAATTCTATAATTAGAAAAGCTAGTACCATTAGATAGATCCTTTAATTACGAATTCAACGCAAAAACTAAAATCTAAAACGAACCTCTAGATTTGAAGATATAAAATTTTGAAATTTTGACCGGAAGGGGAGCTAGCACTCTGGAACCGATCGATCGTGTCATACGCTTTAGAAAAAGAAAAACGTTGCAGAACTTGTACTGATACCGGTTCAGATACGTACAGAACTAAGCTACTATGCTGCTGAGAGCGTTACCGCGCGACGAGGACGACGTGGTGGTTGGGGCGTGGATGGCGACATCGCTGGCCTCCGGGCTCTACGAAGATGACGACGAGGTGCGGCTCGACGAGGAGATGTCTTCACTTCCTCTTCAGCGATCTTCCTCCTCCCGAACTGCGGTGGTTCCTGGCTGAACTCCCCCGTCTCCGGCGAAGCTCCGGCGGCCTTGTGTGCGTGTTCTTGTGGTTCTGCTGATGGGGACAAAGGTTAGGAGGATGCGGGTGAGCGATCTGCGAAGTTTGGGAAGATAAGGGCGGGCCAGAAGTCCTGGAACCTCGTCTTCGACTTTGACGGTAGTGCTCCGGCGAGATCGGAATTCGAACTTTCGGTTATCTACAGATTTCGATTTTTGGAAAAACGGAGAGGGGCTGATCCGTGAGTATATATGAGAGAGTTTTCGTGGCGTAGGGGCAAAGAAATTGGCCGAGACGGAAGATCCTGACGTGATTTCTTCGGACTCTAAACGAGTCTGTAGCGAACACGGGAGCGACTGGAGCTCGGGGATGACATGTGGGGTCAGTGCTGTCAGCGTTACAGGAAAGAAGAAAAAAGAAAAACAGATGGAAGAGGTGGCCTGCGTGGTGCTCTGCTGGCTGGCTATGACCGTTTGGCCTGTGCGGCTCGCGTGCGCGGAAGAGGCACGCTGGGCTTGGCCAGTTGTTGCCTTTTTCTCCCTTCCTTCTTGTTTTAGTTCTTTTCCTTTTCTACTTATTATAAAATTCAAACGAAAACTTGCAAAATTACAATTAGGCATTTAGGTTTTAGGAGACCCCTTTTCTGTCCAAAAATAATATCTACAAAATACTTTTATGCATTTTGGCCTGTATGACTACTTATGCATTATTTTCTAAATATAGTTTGGATTTTATATGAGGTCCTCAATCAATTCAAATATCCACAAAATGCGTAAAACTATGTGTTCAGTCTTAAAATCGTAATAGAAACATTGGCATACAAATGAAATGAAGACGTCATATTATCTTCTCTCTTCATAGGCGGTAGAAACATTTAGAAGAATCCGTAAATTCAATTTAAAAGACTTAAAGAGTTAATCGGGACATTATAATAATAATCCACCATAATTGGGAAAGTCATTTTATTCCCTCTCATTAATAATTCAAGTATGGTTGGATGAATATTTTATATGTCACTCAAAATTTAACAACTTGGATAGTCATCTTAATCCGCTCATAAAAAAATAAAGGCAAGGTTGAAAAATAAAATTCAAGTCATCAAAGTTTCTTTTTAGTCAAAATTTCAATCAAAGTCAAACAATTCAATCAACTTAATTTAATAATTTTAACATTCCAAAATTAGGAAAATTTTGGGATGTTACAGAATAATACCTAGTATTATTATCTCCTTCTAGTATTTCTTTTTCTTTTACTCGCTGAATCCATTTGATTTCCTCTTCCTTAGTAATATTTTTAATTGATTTTGTAACATCTTTTTAACCTCTATCTCTGAATATATTAAACCATACAACTCCCCTTTTTATCAATTTCATCTAGTTGTACTGCTAAAGCTCCTCTCTCCCTCTTATACCCCCCCCCCTCAATATTCAAATTCCATCCTTTCAAAGTCTTCCTAAGACATTCAAATATTTTTTGCATATTAATGTTCTGGTCTCCCAATTAATTTTTGTTCCACACCCTTTTAATTATTTCTTGGAGGTCAGGTCTCAAGAACCAGCAATTTTCAAATCTGAAAATAGACTGTGTCTTGGGCTTGTCCCCGATTTGATCAAAATGGGAGTGTGGTCGGATAACTCACTGGGGAGAGTTGTTGCACACACCAATGGGAATTTTTCCTCCCATGATGGAGAAACAAGAACTCTATCCAATAGTTCATAAGTGGGATCTTCATGGTTGTTACACCAAGTGAATTTCCTACCTGAAAGGCTTATCTCCATCGGACCACCATGTTCAATTACAGCATTAAACAGGGGGACTCCATCATGTTATATCTCCCTGGCTTATTTTTCTCACTATCTTTTCTTGTTGTATTAAAATCTCCAGTGATCAAAATAGGATATATAGAGCTTCTAATGACATTCACCAATTCTACTAGGAAGTTGGCTTTGCCATCCTGTTGTGCATCACCATATACCACCACTAAGTTCCATGTAAAGTTGTCTATTTTTCTTGCTATGACAAATCTAACAAAATAAACCCCTTTTTGCTTTTCCACCACGTCATAGGTTTCTTTACTAACTCCCAACAAAATTCCACCAGACCTTCCCCTTGCAGGAATACCATCCCAGTGGAACTCAGATCCCCACTTATTTCCTTAAGAAATTTATAATGGGGTATTCTTGCCTCACTTCATTTCTTGTATGACAACAAAGTCAAGTTTGTGATCTTTTATGTTTTGTCTAATATAACTCTTCTTGCTTTCTTCCCCTGTACTTCTACTGTTCCATGTAATACCACTAATCATTTTAAATCTTTCTTTTTTTTCCCTTCCTACACATCATCTTAGATTTAATGGGGGTTTTGCAGTGAAACTCCACAGGAGTCACCCTCTCCCCCATATTCTGTTTCTCTCCACTAATATATGTAGTGACCAGATTGTCTGTTAGAACCACACAATCTTCTTTACCCATTTTAGAATATCCAATACAACTTGGTCAACAACATCTGGCTGGTTGTCCATGTCAGTTGGATATTCCATTTTTTCAGGGTCCTCTTCTTTGCTCAAGAAAATGTTTACCCTGGCCTGCTCTTGTTCTCTTATAAAAGCTAGGTTTGTATCTATCATGTCCAAAGTAGTACCAATATCAATCCCTACCTTGCTAGCAATGTCCAAAATACTATACTCATACGTGTTAGCAAGTGTAGGAAGGATAGTACTACCTTGTGATGACTGGAGATTCTTTGTCATGGCTATTTTATTTGCCCTGTCCATGATGGCGACATCACTCTTAGGAGCAATTATGTTGTTGAAGAGATATGCAAACCAAGAAAGTTGGACATTTCCTTCACATATCTGATCATCATGTAATATACTGAAACCTAAATGTTTGCTCTTTATGTCTATAGTTTGTAAATGTAATTCTGTGTAATGAAGTTGTGCTATATTTAATTATACACTATATATATAGTATATATT
>NW_025900328.1:0-107795 GCF_022539505.1 Lolium rigidum
TTCATATAATGATATAACCTTGTTATTAATAACATCCAATGTTCATGATTATGAAACTAATCATCCATTAATCAACAAGCTAGTTTAAGAGGCATACTAGGGACTTCTTGTTGTCTACATATCACACATGTACTAATGTTTCGGTTAATACAATTCTAGCATGATATATAAACATTTATCATAAACATAAAGATATAAATAATAACCACTTTTATTATTGCCTCTAGGGCATATCTCCTTCAGGAACAACCTACCAATTGGCGGATATTTTCACTAAGCCTTTGGATGAAGCCCGCTTTGTTAACTTGAGAGGAGAACTTGGTATTCTTGATCCTAAAAACTTGGATTGATTAACTTCTTGCACTATATTCTTGCATTTATCTTGCTATCTAGCTTAGAGGCATAGCACATATGGGGATAGACATCTTACCATGTCTTGGTATGATGCATACCTATGTGTGCAACATAAATAGACCCAATGTCATTATATGGACCCAAGCATGTCTCTTCGAGGTCTCATGACATTTGCGCTTTCACATAGGGGGAGTAATCCCCCGCCCTCATTGAGCCTTCATTACAAATTGATTTGACTATATAAGGCCAAATGATCTTATTGCAAAAATCATTTCAAAATGACTTATGATTCTTGATATAAATATACTTCGAATCATACCCATTGTCGCTATTTATATTTTGTTTGGATTTCATTCCAATGGGTATGCCTAGAGAACTTTGTGTTTCCAACCCCATGTCTATGCTCATCTCATCATCATCTATCTATCTATATGTACATGTCATCATCTAAGCACTCACACACATTCACACAAAGAATAGGGGCAAAACGAGGCAAAATTACACAGTTTTGGGCAAATTGACTCCGGCCGGTCACTGGCCCGGTCGGACCGGCTTCTGCGCCGGGTCGTCCGGCGTCTGGCCCGGTCGACCGGGCGCCCGACCGGCCGTGCGGGCTGTTATGTCTTGGGAGAGGATACCCCTTGGGGATCTTCTTCCTCATTATCCCCCACCTCTCAAACCTCCATGGCCGCCGCCTCCACCATCTCCACCACGTCCTAGGCACTTCCCACCACTAGTTTCTCCCCAAACTTCACACAACCATAGATCGGGATCTCTCAAGCCTCTTCACCAAAGGATTTGGTCCCTCTCAAGCTATTTTGGGAGATCTTGGGGATTTGGCCCTCAAGGCTTCTTCACGTGTTCTTCTTGCTCACTTGAGCAACAAGGACAATGTCATCGGGTAAATTTCCCTTCTATTCCCTCTCCTTCTTGATTTCCCTCTCCCATTGCCACATGTTGAGGAAAATTGAGAAAAGTTAGGGTTAGGGTTAGGGTTAGTAAGTCCTTATGCCACCTAGAGTGTCACACCCTCCTATGCACATTGTTCACTCTCCCGGTATAATCTATGTTCAAGTTTGTGAGTTTTTGCATGATTTTGTGTCGAATTTCTGGGCAAACATCACAACTCAGCGACGACCCGGCTTACAGCTCGGCCGACCGGCCTCTCAACCGGCTGGTCCGGCGCACCGCCCGGTCAACCGGATGGCCAACCGGCTCGTCCGGTCTGTCGTCCGGTCGGACCGGCCCTCGCGCCGGCTCGCCCAGCCTTTTTCGCATGATCTCATCGAAACACTTGAATATAGGCTATGCTTTTGGCTTCCTCATATATGCCGATGACATGTACACTTACCTCATTGCTCTCCTCGCCCTATATTGCTGATTCACAGGAGACTGTAGCGGTGAGGACCGTGACACCACGGCCAAGAGAGGGAGGCATGCGGGACACCCACCACGCCGTACTAGTGGTCGTGCATCTCAGCCCACCGGTGGCAGCTCATCTAGGGGCCGAACCAAGACATCTGCCAGTAAGAGGAAAGATAAACATGCTGCACAGGATGGTGATGAGGTACTGCCAGAGTTCCATGTTGGTGATGTACATATTGGTGCATGGAGAAGACTCCGAGAGTCCAACCCCTATCGCTTTGAGGAACCCACTTACACAGGGGGAGATCAGTTTTTCTGGACCAAGACACAGCAAGTCATGTGGGATGAGTACTATGACTCCCACGAGCACATGAAGAAAGGCACCATTGTTATGCCCAAGGCCATCAAGGATGTCATTGGAATGTATGAAGCCACCAAGTTTCGCTTTGTGGTTGCGACCTTGAGGCGGATGGGGTTGTACGATCTTATGTGCTTGACACCTACTGATGGGTGCTATTGTCCAACCTTGGTGAGACGAGTTTCACCGCACGTCTTTTTCCATGATGATGCAGCTCGGACTATGACTTGGATGACTGGCAAACAGAAATACACTTGCAACTATCTTGATTTCTGTGAAGCTTTGGGGTTTGGTGGAGGGAGTGCTTCTGGTTTCAAGATATATTCTCAGCAGAAGTTCAACAGAGGGGACATTGCCTTTTGCTATCCTCCGGAACCCACACCTGGACCTCCCACCATCTCTGGCATGTACTACTCCTACCTTATACTTGCCAAGCTATTCCGTGAGACTCTCATCAGCAAGTCCGGCGATACAAGTGAATGCCGTGCATATCATCCGAACTTGATGTACTATCGTCACCCCGAGCACCGAAACTTATTGATGGCTGTGATCTCATCTACTGTGAGTTACGGCGCTGTGTTCGCGAACGGTTGACTCCTAATCTTGCCCAGTACGTTCAGCTGCTCATCAACCATGTTGTGCCCGCACCTCTCAATACTCACGGTGAGCGGGTCAGGATGGAAGCTTTCAAGGTACCTGCCCAAGGTGATAGACCGGATGTTCCTGAGATGATGCCTTCCGAGCGCCGGTCCAAGGAACGCCATGACCATGCTAGCTCCAGCTCCTCTAGGCGCCCACAGCCGTGGTGTCTCACGGTTCTTCTCTAGCTTATGGCGTATGTGCAAAATACCAATGATGTTGCACATCAAAGTCTTTCTTTGAACCAAGAGACAAGGAGGCGCCAAAATGAGTTCATGGCTACTAGGAATGCCCCTGTCCCTCCTCATGGCCCTGAGTTGGAGCCTGTCCACGCACCAAACTGGGAGATGCCTCTTCTTTCTGATGAGATGTTCCAGAACTTTGATCCTTCCCTGTACTTTGGTGGTCCTCCTCCTAGATCTGCTCGTGCACCTCCCGCCGATGCCGATGATGAAGAGGATGAAGGTGATGAGGATGACAATGGCGAGGATGATGATGAAGAGGATGACGATGAGGATGGTGATGGCAGCTCTCCATCCGCGGGGCACGAGTTCTATTGATGGGACGCTAGCATCTCTCCTCTTTTCTTCGCCTTTTTGGTGTTCCGATGCCAAAGGGGGAGAAGAGAGTAGAGTCTAGATTTATGGGGTTCTTTGATTGTCACAAGCCATGGGAGTTGCTTTATTTGGATTTTATATGGCTTGTGCGTATTTGCTTTGATTTCTCAAGAACCATTTGCTACTTTGCATAATTCATGTATGGATATGTATGGACGACTATTATGTGTGCTACTCTATGTTAGGTTAATCATGCTTTATGGATAATCATGCTTTATGCTTATATATCTTGATATACTTGTCCATACCATGCTTGTTTCCTAAAGATATTGGGGGAGCTTCTCATATTCCACAAATGGTGCACTTTGCATTCAAACGCAAATTCTCCAAGTGCACACATTATGGGGAGCTGTCGTAATATCTTATATGGAATCAAGGTTTAGAGCTTATCATAATATCTATATGTAACTGTAGCTCGGTTTGTCATCGTATACCAAAAGGGGGAGATTGTAAGGGTATTTTACCCTTATCCATTATTTTGGTATCTATGACACCGTGCTAGAGTATTTGGACTAATACATGTCTACAAGATGACTTTCAGGTATTAGCCAAAGAGGTATGATGGTGTAGCAATGGAACAAAAGGCAACGGGAGACCCCCCCCCCAATTCGACGAAAAATCAGCAGGTTTTTCGCAGCCTCGGTCGGTCACGCATCCGGCCGGACCGGCCCCGGCACCGGACAGCGCGGTCACCAACCGGACCTGAACCGGTGCCATCCGGGCAGGTTCCAGCAAAGAGGGCAAGCCCTCCGGTCGGCGTCCGGCCGCTAGCCCGGTTTTGGACCGGCTGCTCCGGTCCACGGCCCGGCTCGACCGGGCACTGCGACCGAGCGGCCCGGCCAGCAACCGGACTTTGCGCCCGTGCCATCCGGCGCCATCCAAGAAGCTCGTGACGCCCGCTCGGTCAAGACCCGGTCCCAGCTCCGGTTGGAAACCGGCCGGCCCGGTCCGTGGCCCGGTCCGACCGGGCCGTGGACCGGCTCCGTCCGGCGCCAAATCCGGCCGACCGGGTTTCTCGACGAATCTGCCGATGTGGCAAGTGACCAACGGCCGTATTTCGAAGAACACTATAAATAGGCCTTCTCCTACCTCCGAACAGCTAGGCAACATACTACAAACTGTTCTTGAGCTCTTCTCTCTTACTCCATTGCTAGAAACACCAAAAGCCTCGCATCTCCCTCCTCCTCCACCCAAACTCAAATCCCTCCGGGGAATCATTAGAGGAGGACCCGATCTACCGTTCTACCAAGCCAAATCTCATTCCCCCTTGTATTCATTGAGAAGCTTGCTTCCTAGGGTTCCTTGGAAACCCTAGGTGGGCAAGAGGAGTCCGGAAGCATCCGGGCCGTGGATTTGCTCCGGGCAAGATTGTGAAGGTTTGGAGGCTACCTCAAAGTCTACCACAAGTGAGTGAGCTATTCCTTCGTGGGATAGGCTCCGGAGAATAGGGTGAGCCTTCGTGGCGCGGGGAATCCTTCGTGGGACCTCCACTCCTCCAAACGTGACGTACCTTGTTGCAAAGCAAGGGAACACGGGAATACATCCTCGTCTCCGCGTGCTATCGGTTATCTCTAACCGAACTCCTTACTTGTGATTTAACTGCATGTGAGAGCCTTCGTGCTCGAGTTAGTTGTATCCTCATATAGGTTGCTTCACCTAGTTTCATTAGGCTCATCTTTATATTCCGCAAAGCCTAATATTGCAAAGAAAGAATTAAAATTTGTAGAAACCTATTCACCCCCCCTCTAGGTTTACCATCTCTATACTTTCAATAACCATCACTTAAAACATTCTTATCATGAGCTACATGCATAAAATTATTACTCTCCACATAAGCATAGTCATTACTATTAATTGTAGTGGGAGCAAATTCAATAAAATAGCTATCATTATTATTCTCATCACCATAACGAACTTGAATATGATAGACAAGCTGTATGTTAGAGAGATGGTTTTGGGTAATCCCTCCATAACTATGACAAGTTTCATGAGGATGACTGTAATTATAACCTATGTCATAGTATTCTTTATAATAATTGTCAAAGATTGGAGGCATAGTGTTATCATAAGAAATAGAATAGTTATCTTCCAAAGTGTGTTCATCTGTAAACATACCATCATTGGTACTAGAATGAGATGTATCAAACATATAATCATCAGTAGCAAAAGGATTTTCAAACACCTCATCCCCAAGCTTAGAGCTTTCTATATCATCATGGGAAGAAACATGGATAGTACTAATACTTTGGCAATTATTAACATCATCATTTTCAGAATTAGTGTCCCAGAGATCTTCAATATCAAAGTAGTGTGCTCTTCCAAATCATGATCACTAATTTAGGTAAAGGGCATAGAAAGATCATTGTACTCAGATTCATTATCATAATAATCATTAGGAGCAACATACTTACGGTTACCTATCGTTATCTCATACACGCGGGGATATGTCGTTGCCTCTTTCTTTTTATTCCCCCTCTTCTTCTTTTTCTTCGCTCCCTTCTTCTTCTTTTCCTTCTCCTCGTTCCCTTCTTTAGGAGGAAGAGGCTTGAAGGGAGGCTTCTCCACATAACCTGATTTATTTCCAGAAAAAATAGAAGAAACTTGGGAGGATTCCTCCTTTTCATTAATAAGTTCAAAACACACAGCGGTCCTATCATATTTTGGCAAAGTGTCATCTTCTAAAATATTTTGTATGTAAGTATTTGTGTGGCAATTATCAATGCAACAAGAAAGACACCCATGCAGGACACTATTAATATCAAGAGCACTCATATCCACCAAAGAAGTTTTTCTCAATAACTCTTCACACTCCAAAAATAATATAAGTTCATCATGTTGATTAGGAGTGATTTCATCATCACAATACAAATTTGCAGCACTCATGAGGTTCGAATTATCATTGGAGGAACACTGAAAATTATAATGACCCACTTTATGGCAAAGTTCACAAATAAAAGGATATAGGGCACAAACTTTTTCACCAAGATCATCTAGAGCCCTAGACCACTTTCTAGTTTTTTCATTCCTGTGTTGGATACAATATTCGTCTTCAATTTTATTCTTTTCACAAGGTTTATTAACTCCACAAAAATTAACATGCTTATAGGAAATATCATTCTCAGAAGTTTGAGCATGTTCATTGCAATCATTAACAACAATTTCATTTTCCATGCAAGTGTCTTTAAAAGGTTCATGATACATGTACCAATTTTCCTTAGGAACACTAATATGAGAAGCAAAGGCTCTATAGCAATCGACCATAATTTGAGGATCAAGACCATATTTAGCACTAAGCTCTTGAAAATCAGCAGTTTGAGCGAAAGACTTAATGCAATCATACTCGTAGTTTATACCTGATTCTTTACCTTTGTCATTCTCCCAATCCTCAGTATTTCTTTGAATTCTTTCAAGAAGATCCCATCTAGCTTCAACCTCCTTGCTTGTGAAAGATCCCTCCAAACAGGCATCTAAATAGTCCTTGTGGTGTCCTGATAGCCTTGCATAAAAATTATTAATAATAACATTACGGGGAGCTCATGAATGGGACATTTGAGCATTAGTGACTTCAATCTCCCCCATGCTTGGGAAATACTCTCTCCATCACGATGATAAAAGTTATAAATGTAATTCCTATCAACATGCACTTCATGAGGAGGATAAAATTTAGAATAAAAGAGAGGTACAATTTCCTCCCAACCAATAGATCGACCATTCGTCAGCATCTTATACCATTATGCAGCTCTGCCCTTCAGAGATATAGAGAATAGCTTCCTCTTAACTTGGTCCTTTGAAATACCTGCATTCTCGAACAACTCGCATAATTCATGTATAAAGAGTAAATGATCACTAGGATGGACGAGTCCCATCTCCAAAATAGCAATTGTTCATAGCAAGTTCAACAATTTTCATAGGTATCTTGAAAGGAATACTTTCAGCAGGTGGATTTAAAATATCACAAGCATCATTAGAGTTATCGCATATGGGAGATAAAGTATTATCAGAGCAAATTTTCTCCCCTAAAGCTGGGAAGCTAAAAAGATCATAAGAACTAGCTTCCCCAAGCTTAGACTTTTCCATAGCATTAGCAGTAATTGCGTTCATACTAATAACATTGCTACTATGCAAATAAGGTTCCATAGGTTTTTTAATTTTCGCATCAAACCATTCATGTCTTAGCTCAGGAAAAAGATTAAAAAGCTCACTAATTTTTTTGTTGTTTTCCATTATGCCTAACTAGTGAAAAATAAAAACAAGAAACAAAAAGATGCAATTGCAGAATCTAAAGGAAATAACTTCGAGCACTCACACACCGGCAATAATGCTAGGAAATAGCTTAGTAGTCGGAGGATGTGAATACCTTTTACCTTACTTCCCCGGCAACGGCGCCAGAAAATATCTTGATGTCTACGCACGCTTCTATTCCTGTAGACAGTTGTTGGGCCTCCAAGAGCGAGAGGTTTGTAGAACAGACAGCAAGTTTCCCTTAAGTGAATCACCCAAGGTTTATCGAACTCAGGAAGGTAGAGGTCAAAGATATCCCACTCAAGCAACCCTGCAATTAAGATACAAGAAGTCTCTTGTGTCCCCAACACACCTAATACACTTGTCAGATGTATAGGTGCACTAGTTCGGCGAAGAGATATTGAAATACAAGTAATATAGATGATTGTAAGTAATAATTGAAATCTGAAATAAAAAAAATGGCAGCAAGCAAATATGTAGCAGAACTTGTTGGAAACGGTGTTTCAATGCTTAGAAACAAGGCCTAGGGATCATACTTTCACTAGTGGACACTCTCAACAATGATCACATAACTGAATAAATAAATGCTACTATTAAACACTCTCTTGTTGGGTAACAAATATCATTCATTGTGTAGGGCTACAAAGCACACCTCAAGCCGGAGTAAACAAGCTCCACAACGTTCGGAGTTCATATTAAAGTAACCTCTAGAGCGCATAATAGACAGTTGAAATTTAGACCGAGTACTAACATAGCATACACACTGTCACCAATAGCTATGAAAGGGGGAATAGATCACATCAATACTATCATAGTAATAGTCAACTTCATAATCTACAAGAGATTACAATCATAACCTACGCCAAGTACTACATGATGCACACACTGTCAACTTAACATCATGGAGAAGGAATAGACTAGTTTAATAACATCACTAGAGTAGCACATAGATTAATAGTGATACAAAGCTCATGATCACATAAAGATCACACCATGGGAGAGAGAGATGAACCACATAGCTACCGGTAGAGCCCTCAGCCTCGGGGAGAACTACTCCCTCCTCATCATGGGAGACAACGAACGGCGATGAAGATGGCGATGGAGTCGATGGAGATGACTCCGGGGGCAATTCCCCGTCCCGACGGCGTGCCGGAACAGAGATTTTGTCCCCCGAAACTTGTCTTCGCGATGGCGGCGGCTACGGAACTCTTCGTGGAATATCGTCGATTCTTTTAGGGTTTTCGGAGACGGAAGAATATATAGGCGAAGGGGCGATGTCGGTGGAGTCCCGAGGGGCCCACCCCATAGGGCGGCGCGGCCAGGGGTGGGGCCGCGCCCCCGTAGGGTGTGGCCGCCTCGTGGCTCCTCTTCGTCTCCTCTTCGGTGTTCTGGAAGCCTCCGTGGAAAATAAGACCTTCGGCTTTTGTTTCGTCCAATTCCGAGAATATTTCCTGTGTAGGATTTCTGAAACCAAAAACGGCAGAAAACAGGAACTGACGCTTCGGCATCTTATTAATAGGTTAGTGCCGGAAAATGCATCAAAATGATATAAAGTATGGATAAAGCATGTAGATATTGTCATAAAACTAGCATGAAACATAAGAAATTATAGATATGTTTAAGACGTATCATAGCCACACTAGGCAATGGGGGTACACCCACCGGCGGGGGGGGGGGTAGGCGTGGACTTGAAGCTCGAGGCTCGGCTCGGGCTCAACAAGGCTTGGCTCGGCTCGAAGGTTCGACGAGCCAAGCCTCAACCTTCCGATCAAAGCTTGAGGCTCGACAAGCCCGCTCGATGAAGCTTGCAAGCCGGCTCGAAGGCTCGATGTAATAAAAAAAATTAACATGAATATTTACTAAAAATGTATCATTTTACAATTATAAACAACAATTAAACATAAATATATTTATAACATTGTATAACAAGTGTTACAAAGTACTAATATAGATAACAATAACATATATCATAAATTCACCACACGAATACATGCAACAATTCCAATAGAGTGTATACTCAACCGGACGGACTAATCGACTATCCCTCCGATCTATAGTAAATGCCCTGAATTTAGTTCAAATTTACTCAATTCTTAACTAAAGCCACAACAATTGTTATGGATGGGAGGGAGTAGCTTTGCGGCACAAAGTTCTGTGTAAAAGTAATTCATCACGGTAGAAAAGGAAGAATAAATGAAAAGATCAAAGGATGCGTCCAATGAAAATCATAGCTACTGAGTACTTAACAAAATCACCTAATCTAAGAAGACTCGGGAATAACTACCAAGAAGCAATCGATTCTACAAGACCAAATCCACAAAGATCAACCACAGTAGCCCCTTGTTGATGAACAGTTGCCCACGAAGAGCCTCTGATGTCTCCTGAGACGGCACCATGGATGAAGCTTTCGTGCTCAAACAAGTAGCGACCACTGCATGACCGTCTAGGTAAGGATTAATCAGCGGAGAAGATTCCAAAGGAAGGAGAGTCGAGCGGAGGAGTGGCCGCTCGAAGTTGCGGTCGCCGGATGAGAGAGGAGTCACGGCAGTGGGGGACGCACGAGCAGTGGCGGCATGGGACGGCCCGAGCTTTGGCCCGTGGAGGAGCACCTCGTGAAGGAGAGGCCGGCGGAGTAGTTGTCCAGCAGCATGGCGGTGGTTGGCGACGGCGCTCAATAAGCGGCGCCGGTGCGTGAGATTAAGATGGATTGAGGTAGCTGCGCAGGGGAGGAAGAAGACATTGGGGATTTTTTGGGCTGGGCTCACGAGCCGTTCGAGCCGAGCCACGAGCCCGCCGAGCCGTCTTACCAGGAACTTTGTAGCAGCAAGCCAAGCCCAGGTTCGGCTCGATTTCTGTCGAGCCTGCCCGAGCCGAGCCACGCGCCGGCTCGGCTCGATTCCACCCCTAGGGGGGGCTCCTGGAGAGACACTGTCATGCTCATGACTAGAAAAACTTGATCTTCTCACAACAAATGAGCTAATTTTATTAGAGGCATAGCTAGGACCTATTTTCTCAATTATCTCGAATCAAAGTTCTACGTGGATTATACATATATACACTCAATCATTCAATTACAGTTGTTGTGCTTACACGTGAATCAATACTGATTGTACAACTGGACCGAACCAGGGCAAGAGAAAGCAAGGCGATGGTAAGGAGGCTCTAAAATCCATCTAGGATTTCATCCTACTCACCGGCGACGCTGCTGGTACGCTCCACCTTCGGTGGTCTTAGGACCTTGTATTCGACAGTTACGATTGTACGACTAGTCATAGTGGGACGTAATATAGAGTAGTAATATGCACATATTAGTACTCTATGTTACTACCTTCATAGTGGTTAGTAACATCAAAGTAGTACTCCATTAATTAGCTTGTAGACTCATTGTATCTTGGGAAGTGTGATGTTACAGTAACTAGCTATGTTACTATGTTCTCCTCTCTCCTCATTAACTCACTGCAACATAAGCAAATTTGATGAGTTGAACACTTAGTTACTACTACCTCCGATTCAAGAAATAAGGCGTCCTCGTTTTACGTGCTTTTCGTTTGACTAAGTATTGCTTCAAATACATAAAGATTGTTTATATAAAATTAACATCATTAGAAAGTACTTTTCAATACGAATCCAACAATACTAATTACATATAATATAACCAAGATTTTGGTGCTCAATTTTTATGGTCAAAGTTCGTCTTGGAATACGCGTGCGCCTTATTCCTTGGGACGGAGGTAAGTTACTCCCACTATGAGTAGTCTACAGATCAGGCTGTTATCCTGAGTTGTTAGCCTAGATAAGGTAGCTATAGGCTGTTAGTTTCTAGAAGTTTGTTATATGTAATAAATCTCCTCTACAACAGCGAGGCGTCTGTGTTGACTTCGTCAATTTCAAGATCCAATCCGCCGGCTCAATCTTCCGGAGGTGCTCATAGGGGTAGGGTGTGCGTGTGTGCGTTCATAGGGGTGAGTGTATGCGCGTGTATGTGAGCGTTTGCGTTTGTACTGTGTTTCTCAAAAAAAAAATCTCTAGGCCATGCGCCTCCTATATATACATGATACGATCGGCCCCGAAGGTTACCCTTTCCTCATCTCTTCCCTCTATCTAGGTTAATTTCTATGGTATCAAAGCCAAAAGATCTCAAGTTTAAGACATTGCTCACGCGGTATTAAAAACAAAACAAAAAAGAGTTTGCAGCATGTGCACCGAACGCACGCTAAGGACTAAAATAACCTAGATTTGAGGGGGGGTGTTGAATATAAATACACCGGCTAGTCTCCTTCCATCAATTCAAACTTTTGGTTTAATTGGCTAGTGCATCAATCTTTCACCTTGGAGGTGTGGCGGACCGCGGTCTCTCGCCGACGAGATTCGTTTAGTTTGTTTTCAGTCTCTTCTTTAGGATGGTGAAGGGACGGCTACTTCCTGAAGTTGAAATAAGGTCCTCCCCATCCTATCCTCGCTCCGGTGGTGCACCTAGCATCGGCGGAGGGAGCGTGGAGTTGTGTGTCCGATGAATCTCCCGTGGTCCGATCGTCTTTCGTGTTCGATTGTGTGGTTTCAGATCAGTCTCTTCCGATCTACGGTTGTCATCATTGGCGATGGTTGCTGCTCTGGTGCGTCGGTCCTTTGGAGCCTTAGCACGACGACTTTCCGTCTGTCTCTACGACGACATTTTTTGCCTGATTCCGGTGATGGAGACTGAAGAGGCGAGGACAGCGACGCGCTAGTGTCTTCAGCCATCGCTAGGTGGTCCAGTGACCTATTTGTATTTTTTATTACTTTTGGACATCTTTGTACTGATGTTAATGATTATTAATAGACCGTTGGAATTTTCGCAAAAAAATTAATTATACAACTACATGGCTAAATAGTTAAGACAACTTCGCTGAAAAAAAATAAAGACAACAACTCAGGATCCTATAGCCTATCCAACATGTTTCATATGGGGAGTCACCGCTCACACTACAGCTATCCAACATTGCCCTGTATGGGGAGCATGGTACTCCATTTTGCCGGACGGCCAGACTCCAGAGTCAGGTCAGAATATAACTTATGACACCCTCCTCCTGGTATTGCGCCTCACCGAGCTTGTGTCGATCAACCTTCTAACGGACGAAGGCTGTGGGGTGGACAGCCCCACCGATTCCGGGATGTCTAAGTCAGCATTCGCCACCGAGCCAGGCATCTCGTGATGCTACTGCATCAGGTTGTGCATCGGCTGGATTTTGATTCTGACTTTCTCCACCTGAAAAAGAATTTGAAGTTGAGCTCCTCGTATAAAATGCAATTACAAGCGGGCACCAGAAAAGTATTTTTGGCGAGGCAAGGGCCAGCAAATTAGCCTGACTTCTACAAGGCATGGGTGATCAACACGAGACTCTGACTTCTCTACTTGAGGCTTCAGTCCACAACACGTCAACACTATGACATACTAATACTGGAATATGAATGAAACTTAGCAGCAAAACGAGTTTAGGGTTTTCTTTAGCAAATACAGAAATAGTGGCTCTACAGAAAATCCTTCTTGTTTAGTGTCAAGCTCCATGCACTAGCCAACATAACCAAAGTCCGAACTAATGGAAAGAGACTAGGCAATACACTTATATATATCAACACCCCTCCTCACCTACCTCCGTTCTAAAATAATGTCACAACTTTATCTAGATGCAGATGTATCTAGATATATTTTAATGTGTACATTCATCCGTATCTACCTCGTCTGATGCGACACTTAATTTGAAACAGAGGGAGCGTGTTTTAGTGGTATATGTGTACCTCTTACTTATCTAATGCAAAATTGTAGGCTTCAAGAGATGAGCTGCTATTGCTTCTACGCATTAAACATTTAAACCTCCATAGGAGGTGTAGGTCTATTCCAATATTTAATGCACTAGTATAATAGATTAGACTGCTCATAGTGGGAGTAAGAGTAAGTTCAATAGTACAGCCAATTGTTGGCTATAAGCCAAGTGCCATGTCATCTATAGTCATCTTAGAGTCAACATGTACAATAGTGAGCTATAAAATTGTACTACTTTATTAGTATATGGCCCACTTTTCACTCTCACATAGTGCCTAGGAGCACGTGCTAGAGCTGGCTCTTGCATAAGGCTGCTCATAGTGGAGAGTAACATAAGGTGGTGTCATGCATAAGTTACTAGTTCATGTTACTACCTTCATAGTGGAAAATAACTTAGAGATGGTATCATGCAAAGTCTCATTTATTATTTTGTAGACTCATTTTATCTTGGAGTGTGTGATGTTATGGTAACATAGCTAGTTACCACCTCTCTCTCTTTCTTCATTTATTGCTATGCCATGTCACCAAAACACTTTGAAATGTGTGATGTTACTACCTAAGTTACTCCCACTATGAGCAGTCTAAGAGCCCACTCATCGTCTCTCTCATCCTCTCTCCCCTCCAACTAGGCAACAATATACTATTACTATTCTAATCCTTATAGCCAGCTGACTAGGACTTATTGTACATGCTCTAACATAGCTAGTAACATCACACATCTCAAGGCATTTTAGTGACATGACATGCTAATAAATGAAGAAAGAGAGTAAGGTGGTACTACCTCCGATTCAAGGAATAAGGCGCCCTCGTTTTACGTGCTTTTCGTTTGACTAAGAATTACTTCAAATATATAAAAATTGTTTGTATGAAATTAACATAATTATAAAATGTTTTTCAATACGAATCCAACAATACTAATTACATATAATATAACCAAGATTTAGTTGCTCAATTTTTATGGTCAAAGTTCGCCTTTGAATACGTGTGCGCCTTATACCTTGGGACGGAGGTAGTAACTAACTATGTTACCATAACATCACACACCTCAAGGCAAGATGAGTCTACAACATAATAAATGATACAATGCATGACACCACATATAAGTTATTACCCACTATGAAGGTAGTAACCTAGGCTAGTAACATGGAATATGTTACTAGTCTAAGTTACTCCCCACTATGATCAGCCTTAGTACTACTCTTTCACTAGAACAAAGCAGTATACCTTGTAACTGCATGCTTATTCACTATATGTGACAACACTAGGCCAGATTGTGCGTTTTAGAGGTGTTATGTTCATCTTGGAGGCTTGGACTAGTAGATGTATACCTCTTATCGAATACAAAACAATGGAGCTATTTTGTATGCTCTTCAGAGCAATAAAAAGTATGGCAAGCATACTGCAGATCTCCACTTTCTTTTTATGTCACATACAACACACCCACACCTGGTTTAGTCTAGATGAACTTGGGGCTGAAGATCTCTGATAAGGATTTTCTACCGAGATAAAAGATAAAATGAACTGCAAGTAAATGTAACTCTGTAAATTGCAAATTTTCACTTCAAAGCTGTTGTACCATACCAGCTCCTGGTGAAAAGGGTGAGACCGAGCTTCAGTCAGTCTTTTCTGCAGATTGATTTCTTTCTTACTTGCATACTCGGAGTTTTTCAGTTTATTTCCCCTCTCTTCTAATTCTCTATATAACTCTGAAATAAGACATCATTTAATGTCAATCTTTCACAATTTGCAGTCTCACCATGACATGCAAATGAAGAACTTAAATAACCAGCATATGAAAGGAAGCGGAACCAAAGTACAAGTGATAAATAAATCAATGTAGCCTCATGGCATACCTGTAAGTACTGATAAGATCCAGATTTGCGTTGGAATGTCATACAGTGTCTTCGCTAATGTTAACGATGACTTCAAAATATCTCTGGCCTGACCGTCATGCAGCTGAAGTGCTAATGTACCAAGTATTGTCAAATACTGAGAAACCAATTGGATGTTACCCAACTGTCTGTGTGCTATTTTAAAGCCACTTGCAAGGCAAGTCCTACATTAGATAAAAAAACATTAATATTGACAGCTTATCAACAAAAGATTTGTGAGCTTGTGAAGAGTTTGCTCGAAACATAAAAGAGGAAATGGGATGTAGCAGACACCCATGAGAAACAAATAATGCAGAACATTAGCTAGCATGGAGATGCAACTTTTCCTTTTCAGGGATTACATGTGCAAGACATTGCCATTTGCATTCATTATACTCATTCACTAGTTACTATCATAGTCCTTACCGTGCTTCTTGTGGATTCTGATGTCTCATAAGTAAAAGCCCATAAACAAAAATGATACAGGTCTTCTCTCGCACACCAATAAATGAGTCCATGGTTCTGTAAGCAGGACCAATCAATTCTAGTGCCTAAACAATGAAAAGATGTAAATCAATGTTTAGTCTTGGTAGACAGCTTGAGACAAAAATAAATAAACAAGTACACAAGATTGATACCTCAGAAGATGATTCCGCATCCCCCTTACAGATGTAGGAGACTGCTGCATAAACTTGGCACATAGATTGCATTGATTTGTTCTCTGTCAGCTGAAATCATTTCATTTACTTAATTCGAAAATCCAGGAAGGCTTGCAACAAAACATAAGCAGACTTAAATGGCCTAATATATCAAGATTTGTATCTTCCAAATGCATGCTTTTTAGATCACTGGTCACATGATGCACAGTTGGAGGTCCAGTGTGCAGAAATTGATGTGTTTGGCAGCATACAAGAAAAGACTAGGAAGTCATGGCAGAGAGGCGCTTATCCAAAGCTAAATATGGTGGAGTGGCATCCCGAGAGGAGGAAATACCTTTAACGCCTCAAGGAAGTGGAACGCAGCCTCATCAAAGCAGCCAACAGAATGCGCATATTGTCCCCTTAGCATTTCAATTGTGCTTTCACTGCCTTGGAGAATCGTTGGGAAACGAGTCAACCAGTTTTTCATCTGCGCTAAAACCTACAGGGAAAAAAGGCAAATTAATAAGCGTTAGCTAAAGAACCAGAAGATATGTAGATTTGATATTTGGAAACAAACATATGTGCCCTAATTTATGGCCCTACTACACCAGACAAGATGTGCTTATATCAAAGGCTGTAATCTATATATCAGTTGCCTGCAGCAGACAAATTGGAATGGGTGATCTTATAAGTGATTTATTAAGCATGGTTGCAGCCTTAAGCAGTCTTCCAACATATTGGTAAAACATGAATATGTTGGTTGATTTACCTCCAGGGCTTCAACACAAATTCTGATCGTGTGAGTTCTACAGCAACATTGTTTTCAAGGAACTGAAGCAAAAGCGTCAAGTACAAACCAGCCATCCATATCGTGGAGTGTTCCAAATTTTCCTCTGCATAGCATCATAAACACTAGATAAGATTAAGGTAAAAGGAGGACAATGCTATAACAATTTAGTTCTCAATTGGTGAAGATAAGTTTTTTTTTCTGTGAAGCACAAAAGATGAGGTAATTCTTTATATAACAGTGGGCAGGTCCCCCGGTCCCTGATCTGCCACTGAACAATAACATGTCTCTTATATGCAAAACCTTCTGGTCCATAACACACTTGACCAAATTCCATCAGTCGAACCATTATCCTCGAAATAGATATTCGTCCCACTTTATAAATAAAGCCGCAACGGCCGAACCGATACAAGGTGGAGAGGAGAACCTCTTACAAAGTAGATCAAAGAAAAACAAAAAAAAGAACACGGGGAACCCAAAGTTGCCACGAAGACATTGACACGAGACCGAGTCGAAACGGGGCTCCACACCGACGCCCCCAAGAGGGAAAACGACGCAGTGCGCCGTTGCCGTCGAGACCGTGAGGTCTAGGGCTTTCACCCAGAGCCGTACCGCAGAGCGGATACCCACAACGACGCCCCCAAGAGGGTTACGACACCCGCATGCATCGCTGTCGTTCGCGGCGGGATGCTGAGCTTTCGTCCCGAAGCATCCGCACACCGCGCCCAAGAACTCACCCGCCCGCTGTCCCCAAGTTGGGCATCCCAAACACGATCTGGGGTTGCCGAAGCTGAAGCGCCGCCAACACCAGGATCCCCCATCGCCCGCTCCACGCCAGCCCCATGACCGAAGAGAAGGACCACCAACACCGCCTCGTTGCCCGCCGTAGAGCCAACTGCGCAGTCCACCTTCTAGGGCCGCCGCCCCGGCATCCCCACGAACTCGAGCCCATGGATTGACCAGCACACCGCAGCCATCAGAGTACACGGTAGCCCAGGGGAGGGGATCCGCCCTCCGCCGCCCGAGGTGCACGTCGTCCGGAGGTAGTAGCATGGCCGATGTGGCCTAGATCAGGTCCGGCCACCTGCCGGGCCTAGATCAAGCCCCATTAGTCATGCCACCATGCTGCTACTCCCAGGCCACTATCGCCATCCACCTGCAACACCGTGCCAAACCAAACCTTGCCACCATCAATCCGCCATGTGCTAGTCAGACACCATGAGCGGCGTCGCCGCGACCTCACTCCTCGCAAAACGGCCTTGGTCGAGACCGCGCACTGCCGCCAAGAAGCAACCCCACCGCGACGCTCGGGGACATAGCCACGCTGCTGCCGACACCGCCACATCACCGATCAAGCCGGATAGGTTGTCGGCATCGCAGAACTCACCGCCAAACTCGAGCAAGAGCCTAACCTTGACCCTCCCGGACAGAAGAGGGACCACACAACTGTGCTGCCAAGGACCGCCAGTATCTAGGCCCACCTAGCCCAGATCTAGCACCAGCTGCGGTGCAACTAGGGAGGAGTCCCGCCGGTGCTGGCCATCACCATGGCCATGGACGCGGCCCTCCTGGCCCAGATCGGGGCCCGCTTGGCCCCAACCCGGGCCGCGCTGCCAGCAACCTCCTACGCTGCCGCCTACCGCCGCCCATGGCCGACGCTGTGCCATCCCACACCTCCGCCAAGAACCGCTGCCGCAAAGCCTCGCCGGCACCGCCGGATCGAGCTCCAGGAGCCCCTAGGAGCACCGCCGGACCGAGCTCCAGGAGCCCCTAGGAGCACCACCGCCGACCGATCCTGCCTCGCGCAGGGCCCCAAGCGAGCGGGTAAAGAAGGTCCCGCCGCCGCCGGCACCGCGCGAGCTTTGCCCGGTGGCCCTCACCGGCGGCGGAGGAGGAGGGAGGAGGAAGGGCTGGGACGCGCGGGTCTAGGGTTCGCCTGGCGTCGCCGGCGGGAGCGACACGCAGGGGGCCGAAACGTTTTAGGGAGTTGCTTTTCCTACCTCAGTAGTCGAACCATTATGGGACTGCACAAAGACCATTCTGCTACGACCATCTGTATTCTCCTTGCCTTCTTTTTCCACTTCATTCAAACTGGCGAGCATGGAGGAACGCAACAACCAATGGTTCTCGATGAGTTGATCATATGGTGATGGGTAAACAAAATGGTCATCCAGGAATGGAGCTCGGCATGTGTGGTACCAAATTCCGTGGAAGAGCAAAAGAAAAAAAAATAGTCAGGTGGTTGGGAGACCACAATAAGAAACACTCTGAATAAAAATAAGGAAAAGTCAAGTGGTGGTGATGAGGATTTAGCCTCGGATGAAGGAGCCGCTAAAGGCACTAGCATGATCACTTTGTCAAGAGAAACAATTTTAGCAAATGGTGGCACAAGATGAAAGGTGTGATGTAAATCTGCATGGGAAAACATGGGCGAGGCTCCATGGGCTGCAGACGTATTAAAGCCACGTTGGTGATGGTGAAGAGCGTGATCATGGCAGGTATATCCACCATGACACGTCAGCATGGGTAGACCCTGGGGAGCTCCAGCTTGCCCTTCTTGATAGCTGACAAGCGATTCTAGCTAGGCCAGTGCTTAGGTGTCAGGAAAAATAACTCGTGTAGGTATGTGGCGCCTGTGGCCATCAATTTGGGTGGTCTTGGTGCAATTGAGCGTGCACTAATAGCATGGTATGGATTTTGTGCTTCAACGGGAGCCTAGCAGAGCGAAGACAGATCAAGAGTAGGGGAGTGGAGGCAGAAGATGCGAAAATGGTGAATGGAACCTGGGTACGCGCGCACCCGTTTACGAAAAGTTCAAAAAAATACTATGTAAAAGTTTCCAAAAAATGTGAAGTAAATTTTTGCATGTAGATATTATGTTGGTACTTACTCATGTGTGTTTTCACGGAAAAATACCATTGTGTGTGACCTACACAAAAATGACAAAATGCAAATTCCTATTCCTGTGAATAGTACAAATTCCTGTTCACTATTCTCATTTGGACATTTTGTCATTTTTATACAGGCCACACACAATGGTATTTTTTCGTGAAAACTCACACGAGTAAGTATCAACATAATATATACATGCAAAATTTTACTTCACATTTTTTGGAAACTTTTAAATAGCATTTTTTGGAACTTTTCGTAAACGGGTGCGCGCGTACCCAGGTTCCAATCCTCCGGGTCGCAGAAGATGAGGATAAAGAGTTAAAAAGGTATTATCGAGAAATCAACCTGAGAAATTTGACAGAATAGCAGTATGCCAAAAACTGGTAATGTTTTGTTACAGTGGTGGGCTGGTGGCATACAATGGAAAGGTCATTATTTAGTGGCAGATCACGGAAAATATTCATTGGGATATTGATTTTTGTATAGAATGAATTTGAAACAAAGAATCCCAATGGATTAAAGAAATGTCTGGTATGAAGTAGTTTACCCTTTTATTCAAAATTAGTGGCATGACTGGTATAGATGATCTATTTGGCAGTGCAAATATGGAAATAAGATCTACGGGTGTATATTTCCATTTTATTAAAATGAAACACGAGAAAGAACAAGGAGAAAAAAAGATAAGCACGCGAGAAGGGGCTAAAAGTTCTCAATTAACCAACTCTGCATAGGATTGTTACACTGGAGCCCCAGCAGGACTATCTTCATTCTTCCATACCCAGCACACAGAACAAGAATCAATTGACAGGTTATATCATTTAACTCTGGCAACGACTCAACGGAGGTAAGAACGTTTTTAAATTGGAATTAAGTTTGTACCTGAATGAAATGATTTTAAGAATTAACGCCGTGATTTTGTAATGGTTTCTTAGAAGATCAAGGATGAAGGAGATAGATGGAAAGAAAAAAGGTTTAGGACTGGGTTGTTTAAGCCAGCGAAAGAGCAGTCTCCTAGTTGTGTTGTTTTCTGGATTGTTGTTTGACTTTGGGGAGTCTCATCTCGCCCTTTTGGTGCAGACTTTGCTATATCAAAACTGCTTTTCCTGCTTACTGAAAAGATATGGAAGGCCTTTGCATAGTCGCTAGAAAAAATGAGCTTATGTCACTTAGCAAGATGAAGTAAAAATATGTGTGGCCAAGGACCATGCATAATTGAGAGGTCTACCATATGGTAGTACAGATGTAGCTATAACAAATGGTACCACGTTTTTTGTAGAAAATAATTGAAGTTCTTATATTTACCTGTCATGCCATCCACGATCCCAAGCTTCGATAGTTCCTCTGTAAAATAATGGGAATGCCCAGTAAGTGCCAGTAATTTTTACTTATAAATATACAACTTTATACATATTCTAGCTTTTACACACACGGGATAAACATATCAGATCCTAATGTAGATCATGTTCAGAATATCCAAGATAAAAATGCAAGTTCAAATAATATGTGTAACACGCTACTATTAGCTTATGGATGTTGACATGCATCAATGCATGCATATGCTTCCCGTATGTACGTACTCAACAAACATTACATCCCAGTATCATAGTCAATGTACTCCCTTACATTTTCCAGTGATGGACTGAAGTGTACCAAGTTGCATGAATCATACCAGGACAACGAATCTGGTATGCAGGGATTTATTGTGATTTTGGACATTGTGGTGCTGATCGGTTGAAAATAATCAAAATATACAAGATCGCGGAGCTATGTTTTCAAAAGGTCCTGACAGGCTCAGAGCTGTGTTGTCAAATGAATACGGTCAGCCCCTAAAAGGTAAAACAAGATTTCCTTAGGAGCACCTGTTTAATAAAACCTAATGATGTAATTTGCTACGGCTGGGCTATACCACCACAATAGGTACCTAGATTAGTCATTGTACAAAGTTATTATATTTGTATTTAAACTAATGCACATTTCCGATCCTCTTTGGTCTTTCCACTAACTACATCATGTACTCCAACATGGCCGCTCCTATTTATACATGCCTCTCCCTTTATGTCGAAGCATTGACATAGCCACCTCCATGGAGTTGGATTCAACAAGACAAATGGTCACGGAACTTAATGCTCGGCCATGTCATATTTGATGAAACGGCAGCATACTTTTCAGATCAGCTGGTGATCATATACCAAAATCACGATAAACATTGCTGAGCTCAATCACTCTGAAGTGGTTAATAATAAGACTAGACAGGGAGGGACCCCGGCCTTGGCTTTTTCGAAAGAATCAAGAAACTCGGCTGAAATATTTTAGCCCTCAAGGACTATGACCTAGTAAAAACGGTTACTATTTCATATACCCATGGTTGTAAATTTGCTGTGCCTAGTATGTTGAATCATACACGATGTTAGTAGCTAGAATCATGCCATCCTTACACACAATATTTGATATAAGTTAGCATTGAGCAGAACATACCATGGATGATCTGCAGACCTGACTGTATTCTCTTTCCACATTCACTAAATATGCCTTTTGGGCGACTGATCATTACGACCATGAGATCCACCAGCACAAACACGGCAGTCCGTGGGAGCCATTCACCATGCATCGGCGGTGGCGCCAACAGCAACTTATCCCCATAATCCAACACATCATTCAATGCGTCATAGCCGCACAAGGCTCGCAGCTGGTCTTTCAACTGCCTCTGCTTATGCACCAACGCCGCCCTCTCCCTCTCCTTCAACACAGGCTGTGCTAGCGATCTCTCCACTGCACTAAGCTCAGTACCAAGCTCTTTAATACGCTGGCCCCTCTGCATCTCGCTCTTAACAGCCGTGTCCAGCCTCTCCACATGCTTTGAGGCAGCCTTGTAGTCGCAGACCCTCAGCAGGTAGAAGGTCTGCAGCAGCTCCGTGTAGAAGAAGAGTCCAACCCAGTGCTCCTTCTGCATGGAATCAGCAGAAAACACATATCAAAAACACGAACTTTATATACATGACATCCCGCTGTAACTGACGGAATCAAAAAACACGAACTTTACCCCGCTAGCTGCAACTGAAGGGATCAAAATGGAGAAAACTGAGTTTACCTCCTCGTCCGTGAGCGTCTCCCAGAGGTCGGAGACGCGTGCGACGGCAGCCGCAACGGTGGTGCTGTCTTCCCAGCAGAGTAAGTGGACGTGGAGAGTGGTAGCAGCAAAGAAGAGGTCAAGCTGGGGGCTGTCGAGCTGGGTAGCTGCGGCGGCTCCCTCGGACAGCGCGGAGAGGGCAGACGCGGCGTCACCTTCGGCGGCGAACGCGGAGGCGAGCTGCGCGTGGAAGTTACTGGTCCACAGGAGGGACGGGCCGGCGGGGAGGAGGCCAGACGCGGAGGCGGAGGCGATGAGGCCGAGCCCGCGGCGGAGGACGTGCTTCTGCGACGGGACGGAGCCGAGGAGGCCGTAGACGTTGGCGAGGAGGGAGTGCGCCAGCAGCTTGAGCCGCGGCGGCGCGGAGGGGAGCGGGTTGAGGACGAGCAGGGCGCGCTCGAGATGGGCCTTGGCGCTGGCGAGTCCCTTGGAGCGGGCGAGCAGCAGGCCGGCGAGGCGCAGCCGCGCGCGGGCCTCGGCGAGCGGGAGGAGCGAGGCGGCGTGCGGCGGGCTGAGCGCCGACTCCAGGCACAACGTGGCGGTGGAGAAGTCGCACCGGCGCTCGGCCTCTTCCGCCAACGCGAGGAGCCCGGCGGCGGCCGACATGGTCGAGGAGGGCTAACCTAGGGCGGGAACGGGAATGGGCGCCGATTTGGCAAGCGTTTTCTTTCCTCCCCCGTAACTTAGAGATCCGAAATTATAGGGTGCACAATAAAACCGGGGCATATTTACCGGCGTTTTCGGCCTGGAAACGAGGGGGCACCGTGAATAATACAACGAGCCAAGTGCTCAGTGTTTGGTCTGCTTCTGCTGACTGGCTGCTCTGGGACTGGAACGGGAATTTTTCTTTCAAACTAGACTAAATTCCCGTGTGTCCTCAAGAACGTTTGGTCATCATAAGTAAACAAACCGGCTTGTCCTTTGTGCTAAAAAGGATTGGGCCACTCGCTGCAACTATTACTCTCGCATTTTATTTACTTGTACTTTATTTATCTGCTATATCTAAACCCCCTGAATACTTGTCTGTGAGCATTTACAGTGAATCCTTCATCGAAACTGCTTGTCAACACCTTCTGCTCCTCGTTGGGTTCGACACTCTTATTTATCGAAAGTACTACGATACACCCCCTATACTTGTGGGTCATCAATGAGCAACCTCTCTTTGCCATCGGACTGCGATAGCGAGGGGAAGCCGTCGGGATTTCAACATTAGTGGGATAGAACTGGAACGCCGAGCAACTCTAGCTCCCCACCGAGGAATGACCATGAGGAGGAGGGGGACGCCATCACCGATGACGGGAAGATGATGAAAAGGCCATGTGGGCACGGCTGGAGGCGGAGGAGGCGGCCGAGGAGGGTGCGACGGCAAAGAAGGAGGCAACGGCCCGTGCGAAGGCGGAGGTGCATCCGGCGTGCACCGAAGACGAGGAAGACATTAAGGACGACTTGTCAGAGGGGGACACGTCCGACGAGCTCTTCCGAAGAGGTGACGAGCAGGAAGCGTCTCCTTGAGGACGACGAGGCGGGACCTTCTAAAAAGAAGTAGCTTGTTTATGTAATTAGTTTGAACATATTTTCACGCAGATTCCAGGTTAAATTTGTTTCAAAATATTGCACTACTTTATGTTTGAGATGAGTTTGAATAGAACACATCGTCATCCTCATTGGACAAAATGGGTTGGGCCGCTGGAGCTACCCCAGACGCAAACAGATAAGTTTGGCCTAGTGACTATTTCGATGTCTGTGGGCCGGCGCAAATATAATTGTGTCGTCCGTTGGAGATGCCCTTACTCTTGTGCATGTACTATTTTTAGTCATGTGTTGGCTTTGCCGTTGATCTAGCTAGCTGCCGCCTTCTTGTTAGTTGATGTAGTTGCTATTTGCTCATGATCTTGTTTTGAGATTTTGCTTATGCTCTTGCTATGAAAATGGAGAGCTTCTTTTTTGGCATTGAAAAAATAGAGAATTGGTAGAAATAAATTTGTATTGTTTATTTATTCGTGACCTATTTTTGTGTTGTTGCATCTCCCTTGGATACATAAAAAAAGGAGTAGACATAGAAAAGCATATTAAAATTTTAATCTTCATGGAACCTTTTGATGTAAAGCATTGCATTTCATTTCATAAATCCATATGTGGCAGTCAAATATGAACTTTGGAATTGGAATTTAAATCCAACCAAATGAAGTCATGTCAAGAATGTGTTGCGAGTAAGACGCAAAACGTTACGAGACCCAAGACGGGCGACATGCGATTTGATCTCGGCCTCTGCCTCCTGCCGGCGCCGCCGCTGATCGCCTCGTCTCTGTGGCCTTTGGGCCATGGACTAAGATGGGCTCAGCCCATGGTAGGTGTGCGCATGAGTGCAGTCGTACAGTCGTAGTTGTAAGTAATTAGGGAGTTTTTTTAGTTCATTCGGTAATGTTTGAAACATGACAAAGTTTATATTTAAAATTATTCAAAATAAAAAAGTTTGAATCTGAAAATTGTTCAAACTTGAAAAATGTTAAGATTAAAAATGTTCAAAATAACAATATGTTCAAATTCGAAAAAAGTTTAGATTTAAAAACTGTTCGAATTCGAACAAGTTCAAATCTGAAAATGTTCAAACTTGACAATTGTTCAAACATAAAATTGTTCATATTAAAATAATTTTAGACTAAAAACTATTCTAATTTAGAAAAAATAAATTTGAAAAATGTTCAAATTCAAAAACAGTTCAAATCTGGAAAAGTCCAAACTTGAAAAATGTTCAAAATCAAAAAAGTTCAGAATTTTTTTTCTTGAGAAAACCGGCTGCCAAAACCAGAAACCAGAGGGAAAACTAACACAACCAAGACAAAACCGAAAGAAAAGAGGAAGGAATGGAAGGAGAACATCTGTTCCTAGATGAGCAGAAGTAGTCGAACTGTTCCTGGGCCAGGCCCAGACGAGGGAGGTATGCGGAGCGCCAGATACGCATCGCTGTAAGCGATGAATAGGATTCGCCCCGTTTGCCTGCTCTGAGGCCATCTGCCGCGCGAGGTATCGCTCTCGGACCGTCGGACGCGCGTTAGGGCCTGCCAAGCAGCAAAAGTTTGCTCGTTCAATCCGAAAAAAAATTCCTCGCGCTAGGGTTCTCTGGCATCGGGCTGCAGCCGCCGCGCGCTCCTCCCCGCCTCATACGCTTCCGGCCGCAGAACGCAGCTCTCCGCTGTTGGAGCTCCCCATGCCCGGAGCCGTTCGAACTTACCGCTGTCTCTCCCCACGCCCAGCCTCACGCCGTCTCCTCCATCCTCTGCGTGGACCCGGCTCCGCCATGTGCTCCGCAGCGACCGGCCGCCGTACATGCCCGCCTCTGACCCGCCTCTACGCCTGCCCAGCCTGCTCTTTCACCACCAAGTCACCAACGTTGTCCTGTAATTCCCGAGCCCTAGCTGCAGATTGACCCCGTGCTGCAGAACCTGCTGCTGCTCTACTTCTGAAACTTGGGTCTCTCCTGTCCCCAAGTTGTTCTTGCTGTTGGCTTCTACAGTCTCTGTAGTACAGTTTATGCCGCTGCGCCGCAGCATCCGGGTTGTTCCTTTGCCATCGAGGCCTTGTGTTTATTCCCGTGAAATTTCCTGCTTGGCGTGTGCTTCTGTTGGTTTGATAGCCCGTGGTGATTTTTCGGTGCTGGCCTGCTGGGTGAGGATTGCATATTTCTTCACTCTGGTTCAAGACCCAAAATGAAACCAGAAATCTGATGGACTAATACCTTCCATACACTTTCACTTATTTGTTTGACATATTTTAAAAAACGCAGCTTCAAATCAGCGGAAGTTCGAGTTTAAGAAACAATAAGCTAGGTAAAAGGAAGTAAAGCATTGACAATATTATTACCAACTATAAAGTTGTGTTTCTGTGCTTGTGATTTATGCATCTTGGCAGCATATTAGTATTAAAAGTTTATTGCTTGAGTGATTCATACACCATGTAATCAGTGACGCATCCATACATTCTTTTGTATTAACTAGGACATTTGCCCGTGCGTTGCCACGGGTTTTCAAATTTCATTTCTTAATGTACAAATATAATTTACAACTTACATATGAAAACTCTAAACAAATCAAAGATATCATAACGTGCATAATTTCCCCCTGGTATGTGGAGCAAAACATTTTATTTTTTTATTAATCATCAAGATATCTTATTAAACATCATAGTTAAAAAATAGCAATGACCTACCGATGATCTCTTATTATCCCACCATGCATCCTATTCTTCCACCTCCCTTCCGCGACAATGGCGTTGTCACACGATCTCGCTTTCTCAATCGTTGTGAAACTATGTGATACATGACAAAGTACCGGTACATTCCACATGCATGAAAGCAAAGGAACTACAGTGGCGCATGCATGAAAGCAAAGGATGGCGCATGCTTCAACATGAAAGCAAAGGAACTACACTTCCTTTGCTTTCATGGCGCATGCATGAAAGCAAAGGAACTACAGTGGCACATGCATGAAAGCAAAGGATGGCGCATGCTTCAACATGCTCTATCTCCTTGGTACAAAATAGGATAATACAAAGAAATATTGATCAAATTGGTGTTATACAGACTTTGAGCTCTAGACCGCGCAACGGATAAAATGTTGTACAATTTACTTGGCCCTCTTTTGTGATCACCACATGCACCCGTGTTTTCTTTCTCCACGTCATCATCTTCTACTCTACCTGAGACTGGTAAGAGGACAAAGTAAGTTTCTCCCTTGAAAGCCTATGGAGAATAAACCAAGCTGAGAAATTTTATAAGAAATCTAAATGTTTGTTTTAGACTAAGTACAGAGTTTTTACACTCTATTTTTTAACCGGTACTTCGTACTTGTTGGCCATGGCATTGTCCTGGCCTTTCTCTCCTTGTTAATATATCACACATGCAGTCCTCTTGCATGGCAGAAAAAAACATCCGCTACTATTCAGGTTAAGGCACCACATTTGTACTTCACAAACTCAAAACAGAAAGAAGTTGTCAACCACCTTCATCAAAGAAAACGAAAATTGGATAGAGGGTGTCAATCCTCATACCTCACTGCTGAAAATTCCTCCTTATAACAGAAGAATTATGTGCCAACCTCCTTTATAGGTGTTAGATCTTGTTTGAACATTCGGCTGCTAAATCTTGTTCCGAATTGGGTATGGCCAAGAGCTATCTGAAATTGAACCACTGTTGGTCCTCTTTTACTCCTCTTCAATCATAGTTGCAGATTTAACAGAGAAATGTCTTCTGGATCATATTGGTAAGGAACAATGTCCAATGAGCAGTCACTGATGATCAGTTAATTATTCATCTACAATGCAAGCAAGCGAATGGCGTTTTGTATTTGCTCATACACACATGCTGCTAAATATTTCTAATGAAAATGTACAGAACAAAGCAGCCAGAAATCATGGTGTATGCTGCAGTTAGAGCAAACAAATATAGAAGCAACTTTTTTAACAGATTCAATATAGAAGCAACTTGAAGGAACTAACACCATAATGTACTTCTGTCCAGATGAAGGCTTGCTATGCTGTGTATTTTTGTATACCAAAATTTGATGGATCATGTGTTTTCAAACTTCAAAGGCAACTGAATTTGACAACGGTATGCCACTCAAAACAAATGCTACTGACATCAGTTACATGAATGGAAGTATGAAATTATATTGGGCCTTTTGCCCATTGGAACCAGGGTTTGGCTTAATTCATTACGTATCAGATCATCCACATTATTTTTTTGGCAACCAAATGGTCTGGACAGGTCATAGCCAAGTAAGTCCAGCAGTGCAGAGTAGACATGGAAATATATTATACACGCCCATCAGTGTCTAGATATTCGGTAATCTCTACTACTAAAAATTTCTTTTGCACAAGCACAGCTGAAAATTCATGCAAGGGTGAGATATATGACCCACCTCCGTGCAGAGATGGCAGGGTGTCGACTGTCACACCCATGCTCCGCATGCATGATCCAACAGATCCATACAAGAAAGGAAGTGGTGAACAAAAAACACAGATCAAAACCTGCATGAATCACAGAAGATTTAGAATATACATAGAAGAAACATTGAAGAAAAAATCAAAAGAAGAGAAAATAAACAAAAAAACTATACTTGCCGAATACTACTAATCACAAGAAATATGTGGAAATACACAGGTGATGCAGTCAAGGAGTTCCATTTTAAATTTATCAGCGCGTCATAATTCAAAATTTCCAACCCATTATATAGCGCTTGCATCACTTTCATGCTTAATTTGATAGTATATGATAGGCAACATAATTCTCTCCTTTGCGATGCAAACCATGTGGTGGGCCCGTGGCTCAGCTGGGCAACAAGAATAACCTTCAAATAAGAAAACAATACGTTCATGTTCAAATTCTTGCAAACAAAACTGAATATATCACATTCATGTATGGCATCAATCATATAATGTATCAAAATGAGTAAAACCAAGCGACTTCTGAAGAAATGCCACATACTGCTCCATATCAGCAATAGAATTATCTTCTATGAAGCTGACTTAACATGGTCTGTAGACATGGTCATATGGGGAATATTAGAAAGCAATATGATAAACATGCAATTCTTCTATAATGACGTTCATCCCGTTATCACAAAAGGAGACAAATTCAAAATACATTAAGCAAACTAATAAGGGTTAACCATTATTTGAAACAATGAGAAAATAAGCAATTGCTGTTGAACAAATGTGCATGCTTCTCCATACTTATCCATGAGGAACTAACAAGAGGACAATAAGACTTTGGCATTGTAAATGCAAAATCTTTGCAGAGAAAGAGAACAACGAATAGCAACCAAGAAGTTGTTATTAGACCATGTAACATAGCATCTCAGAAGTCCTTGCAAAAAAATAGTACTAAGAAGCTGACTGACGTGCTCATAAGCTTTGGAAATTATGCCATAGTTTGGGTGAATGCCCAAATTTCAGTACCTTAGGCCCTTGTTGTAGTTAGAATATTTATTTTCAGTATACCTCCTTGTGAAATTAAGTTCTCGGGTATAAACTACTTGTAACAGTAAGATGACTCAACAAATCTTATAGCAGTAGAAAATGACGAAAATAGAAAAGCACTAAACTTGGCATACAAAAGATTGGCATTCACGCATAATGCAAGGTTGCTCAGGAGGGTCCAGGGAGTTGTGGTCCATGACAAGAGATGTATTGGCAGCATCACCGGCAATGGAAATGACACTATGACAGCTGGATCTGAAACATTATATGACACCATTACGAAGTCAGTTACCAAAAAATTATGTAACAGGCTATGAGCTACGAATAACCTACCGTGATGTCCAACCCAACCTTAAAGTTTGACAATCCAGTTTTGCAAGCTGTGGTGTAAGGCATTACCTGGAAGAAGAATAGATATTCAACATACCAGAATCTGAAAAAGAAAGATGCGCCACGGAAGGTGGATCCAACATAATGAAGAGATCGGGCTGTAGATGGCCACCAGAAACTTGTATGAGATCAGCACAGGAAAAGGAGCCAAGTAGGAATTTCAGGTAAGATAGTAGCAGGTACCTGAAGGTGATCTCTCTAGAAAAGGAGCAGGAGAAGAAGAACATGGATCCCAGTCCAAAGCAGAGCACTGATTTCGCGACGTCCTTCCACATCACCAACTCAACGATCCTTTCCCAGAGACCTTCCCACCTAGACTGTTCTAGAGAGTCAGTTCTTGTGACTGACACCATGACATTTGGAGCAATGATTTCTGAAATTGGGTAACTAAGCAAGCTCCACTCACCGTGAGTGGCATCGGCAAGAGCCGGGACCAAAGCCAGGCTCATGTCCTCATCCTTCTCTGCGGCGGCAACAACCTTGTTCACAGCCGCCGCGACTACGACCTTTGGCGCCGCCCAGGTGGGCTTTCTCCTGCGCGCCTTCCGGATGGCGTCCTCCTCCGGCTCGATCTCCTTCTCTAGTCGTCGCCTCGCCCGCCTCCCGTTCCTCGGTGAAACCCCCGCGGGCGCGGCGCGCTGCTCCGCCGCCCCACGGCGCCTCCACCTCGGCGTGACGAAGAGACCAAGTCGTGGCTCGGCAGCGGGATTTGTGGAGATGCAGTTTTAACCTCTACCGAGATTTTGGGGACAGGGGCATCGAGCTGAGATGGTTTGGAAAGCTAGCGAGATAGGTGCAAGTTCCTTGGGCCTGGCGCATGTGGACGACGGAGACGACGAAAGGAACGACCAAAGGAACCACGAAAACCAAACGTATTGGCAGAATACGGAACCATTTTAGACTTTTTAAGTAGTAGAGATGATATATAGGGATGTTGTCTTTTTGAGTTTTAATAAGAGAGAAGAGGGAAAATGTAATTTGCAATTTCTTTTTGTGATCAACGATCCCACATTCCTAAAAATAATAGTGATCCCACTTTATCTTTACTATTAAATCATTGATCATTCTCAAAATCGTTCATCAGATGTCATTCCCACGTCCTCGAAAAAAAAAAAGAGTTCCATGTCGCTTAGAAGAAATAGAAACAAACTTATTAGGCAGCAATGCTTTCCATGTCAATGCATACAGAAAAAATCAGGACTTAATCGCCTTTCCTTATTATTAACGCATGCATACAGAAAAGGGGCAGGTAATATTCTCATTCTATGAATCGAAGTTACACTTTCAGGAGGAAGAAATTAATGACCGGATAATTATTGTAAGGAAGGAGGAAAATCAAGACGCATGTAAATCATAGAAACAAAATTAAGACTTAATTCCCTTCTTTTTTTTTACTTAATTCTCTTCTCTTATTACCGCTGATCTCGCTACTAAAACACCCGAGTTTTTTTTCCCTAGCGAACGAACTACATCCTATCGTCGCCGCAGCAGTCCTCTCACCGTTGATGCCCCACCGCCACATCCTCTGCCCTGCCCTGCCCTCGCTGCCGCGCCTCGTGCCGCTCCGCCCCTGCCGCTGTGACATCGCACATCCAACGCCCCGAGGCAGGGCGCTCGCGGACGTTCCCGGTTCCTCCTCCTCAAGAGAGGCTCCCACCCCTGCATACTCTGTCGCATGGGTCTCCCGCCGTCACCATCGTTGCCTACCCTACCAACGAACCATGTTTATAAAATTTGTGTGTGTTCTCAAAATGTTCGATGAAACGATTCATTGGTTGCACTAAGAGCTAGGTGGGGAAAGCACATGAATCAAATTAGTTGTTAGACTCATATACTTGGTCCGGTTGCATTTTTTGGGTTCTTGGAGATGATATGACATCTCCCGATGCAGCTTCATGCTAATATGGTTACCACTGCAGATGTAAAATTTCCTTATGGTACGTCTTTTTCACTAGCCTTGTACTTGGCAGTGCTTTTGTATTGGAGTTTATACCGTTTGAATGAATGCATGATGATCTCATATAGGGATTTTATTACACAATTACTCATTACAATGTTTGTGTCGCAACTGATTTAAGATTATGTGGTGAGGATGCTATTCGGGAAGCATATGCATGTTTCTATTCTGCATAGATACTTAGATAGTGTACGTCAATGATTTTATGCAGCATCTCGCTGTATTATGAAGTGCCATTGTTATGCATCTGTAGGTTGAATAATGGTGGGGTGCGCGCCACTCTTTTCAGGTTCTGGAGTTGATAATTTCCTTTAGAGTTTTTTCTGCACTCCATTCTTAAATATAATAATTCATCTCTTGCTGGATAAATAAAATTCACCTTTCTTTTATTAGTAATTTTTATCTTCATATAAGCTTCGGCTACCATTGATCGAATAGTAACTCATGTATAAAACTCAATTCATTTTGCATACCAGGTTTGGAAATTTCACTCTTCCATATTTCTTGGGATACCGCCGGGCCAAAGAAGGAGAGACTCGGTTATTCATACATTTGTAATTGTTGCTCACTAAAATCAGTTAAGTTGCCGAAAGCATCATTAGAGGTACTTATGTAAAATAAGCACGTGCACGAATATTGACCACTATGCCATTTTCTTCAGCTTCACTATGAGGGAAACAATCACATAAATTTTTTTACATCTTCACACGGTATAAAATATTATTATTTTTCCCTCGAAATTATATATCGTCATGACTACTTTAGCTTCTGTACAAGGAAGTGTTCATGCAGAATCGAGTCATCTAGGTTAGGTTCAAAAAAATATTGGGTCTTCGACAAACCAACGATGTCGTTGCCTAATCGACGGTACCTCGGAGGAGGGATCCTCACGAGGGGGAGAAGAAGTAGGGGCCATAGGGCGGAGTGCACACGGGACGGTGGTACGCGAGTTACCCAGCTTCGGAACACCTGCACGATGACAGGGCCTACCGCTGCTTGTCCGGAATTATCCTGGGCGCTTTCGCGTTGTTACAATGAGTTGTGGTTGTGCCTCTAGGGCTCCCGGGATCCGGCTTATAAAGGCGCACGGATCTAGGGTTTACACGGAGAGTCCTAGCCGGATTACAGACAGCCTAACTACGGTACAATATCTTGCCGTGCACGTCACGGATCCGCCTTCCACATACGTCGTACTGGATCCGGGTTCCTCATGGGCCTCCATGGATCCGGGTTACTTCTATGTCGGTACAGATCCGGCCTGCTGATCCTGGGCTGGACTTCTTCCTTCATGATCAACAAGCAATCGGGCCGCCCGATGGGCCACATGCCTCATCACCGTCTCGTGGGCCACCCGGGCTTGCCGGATCTAGGCACCGTCGATGGTACACCTATGAAGTATACCCACAACAAGTAGCCCCCGCAGTTCTCCGAGTTTCACCTGCAGCTTTCCGCCTTGCTGGTTCATTATAATCTCCGGCAAACAAGTGGTAACGCGGAAAAACTTGAAGAACTCCAACTTATAGTCGGAAAATGCTCCCACCTCGCGGGACTTCATCCATCGACATTCAAAAGAACATCTCCGGGTTACCCCCTGCTCGAATGAGAGACAAACTATATCCGGAATCTTAAAAGACTCAAACGGCTTCGGAAATCCTCTATCTTCAGATCATGCTCAACAACGGAAATTCCATATTTCCCGCGCGCAACTTCCTTGTTTCCCGCGCTAAAATTTCGCAGATGCAAATCTTCAGCCGGAATTTTCGGGAGTGCATGGTTAAATTACCTCCACGTCGTTTTACCGCATTTGACCTAAACACGTGTCATCCATCCAACGGCGTGACCGTTCGGCTTTCCACCGTTGGATCCGGATCTCGAATCTCCGAGCGTGGCCTATAAGTACCCCGCGGCTCGGTGAAAAATCATTCTTTCACCCCTTCTCACCACATCATCTTCCTCCTCGCGCCGGCGCCGCTCGCCGGATCTCAACTCCGGCGACCTTCGCCACAGACGAACTTCGCGCGCCGCCGAACCAAGGCTCCCTTGCACCAAGATCCTCACGGTTGAACGAGAAACTCGCTCCGCCGCCGATTCGTGGTCACGCGGGTTGATTTCCTCCAAGTTCGGCGACCTCTCTTCCGCCGGAGCTCCGTCGAGCCACCGCGCCATTAGCGGTAAGTTTGCCGGCCTTGTAGAAGACAACCTAGTGTAGAGGTTAGGCTTAGTGATCCGGGTACTCAAATATTTTGTATGGGTGCAGCCGGAAGCATGCCACTCGAATCTTCACTTTGCACCTGGTAGCTCTTCGAGTAGCCCGGATCCCAATCGGATAGAACCCATATGCCCGGATCCTATATCATTCCTACCACCATATGTTTCCGACATCGGACTAGCTCAACCTTTTTCCGCATCTTCCAAAGACCGCTCCAAGCCGGATTCCTACCCTCCAAGAGCTCCAAGAAGAACTCGAAGGGCAAGCTCGGATGGCAGCCAAAGTGCAGGAGGTGGAAAACAAGAAGGCGTCCAAGGCCCGGATCCGCGAAGGAGAACGTGGTCAATGGTGGCCTTGCGAGACCACCGACGTGGAGCTTAGAGAGCTCCAGAACGAAGGAATGATCTCCTCTCATTGGAGTTTCACGCGTGATTCCGTCGTCCCCAAGCCGGAAGCCGGAGAAGTTGTTATGACTAAGGCTTGGGTGGAACGCGGACTTTCACTCCCTTGTTCGGAATTTTTTCTCTCCATCCTCAGCACCTACGGGCTCCAGCCACACAATATTTGCCCGAACTCATATCTTCTTTTGTCCAACTTCGTGACTCTCTCGCGAAGGACATCTTGGGATCCGGCCTGACGTCAAGTTGTGGCGCTTCTTTTTCCGGGTGAAGAAAGAAACCAAGGAGAAAACTATGGTGAATCATGGAAGCATGACTTTTATGCTCCGCCCTAGTCGCATGTACCCTCCTCATGACTCACACGAATCCGTCCGTACTGGAACGCCGGATGGTTTTATGAGAAGAACGCCTCAGTTCCGAAGGTCCATGAAGGCCTCCCCCAGTTTGTCAACGAGCCTCCGGAAGAGCTTGCAAGCTGGAGCTTCGTTCCTTCGCTCGCCCAGACCCCAATTCTGGAGAAGGCTGCGCGGAGAATCTCTTGGCTAGTCCACGACGGACTAACCGGAGCCCAGCTCACACTCGCGCTGGTTTTCTCGGAGAATCCAGCCTCTACGCTATAACGCGCGCCCGATGTGCGCCTATACCGGGCGGATGATCTTCTCCGAGTAACCCGCCACGACCTTCCGGCCGATTCTCTAAAGAGAAGGATCAAGACGCCGGTGAAGATTCCGAGGGCCAACGGGTCCCGGAATTGACCAAAGACATTTTTACAAACGACCGAGTGTCCTCCGGTAAGCTTTGTTCCTTTCAAGTGCTTCAAACTTCATAAGTATTTAGATGTTTTAACTTAGCTTTTATCCATCCTCCTTCCAGCTCAATGCTTTGGCGGAGGAAGACTTTCGCGCCATTCTCCGCGTCCCCGTCACCGAAGACACGGCGGAGGAGGTTCCGGACGACGACGAGGAGGAAGAGGAACAAGCGCCCCGCAAGGCGGCCCCTCGACCTACAAAGCGTCCCCGCGCCAAGGCTTCCGGCTCTGAAGCCGGAGCTAGCGGCGAGGCCTCCGCCAAGAAGCCGAAGACGGTAAAACCACCTCCACTAGACTCAAGGAAAGCGGAGCGTGCACGCATAAGGATGCTTTCGACGGCCGGCCAAGGCACGCGCCCCATCATCCCTGGAGCCCCGTAAGTTTCCGAGTCATGATGCGATTTTAACTTAACAAAATTATCTCTTGTCTAAACCCTTTCATTTGTTCTCAGGAATCCGAAAGTCACTGCCACCCGGACCACCAGCCAAGAGCCCATCACTAAATATATGAAGAAATCTCCGGCTATTGGTCCCTCTACCCCAGTTCCACCAAGCGTCACCCACCCAACTCCCCAACCGTCGCCCCTCGAGCGGATCCATCTCCCCCACCTGCTGCAAACACTCCACCGGAAATAATTCCGGTTAGCAGCGAGAATGTGGGCGATGAAGATCCTAAGGCCAAAGGCCCAGCCCAAGAAGAGGCGGGAAAACAAGTACAAGGAGAGGTAGAAGTAACTTCTTCTGAGAAAGCTGGAGAAGGTGCTGGCGACATGGTCGTTTTTCCGAAGAACTTTGGAGATCCGGCTGACATCACTTCCACCCCAAAGGCCTACGCCACTAAATTTTTCAACAAGCCGATTGAGGCGGAAAAGTGGGAGCTTCAACAAGACCTGCTTAACGCCATGCTGAACAATGCCTGGGGGAAGCCTGATTCCAGGACGTCGGAAATCCAGGACTTCAAGAAAAATGTTGGCCAGTTCTGCGACCAACTCATCTGCAAGCAAAAGGTACTCCCCAGTGTCCCCAAGCATGTAAGCGGAAACCGAAAAAGTAGTTAGCGCTTAGATGCTTAGAGAAAGATTACTTCCGGAAAGTTTTTTAGAATGAACCAAGTAGCCCCCAAGCATCATGGCGGAAAGGTTCCGGCATTGATGCTTTAAGAGAAACCACTTTTATAGGCGGAATTTTTACTCCTGCACTGTTTAACTTTTTCAGGAACAGCAGGCGCTGCACTATGAGCTGCATAAGAACATTGCCTTGCAGCGCCGCGTTACTCTGAGTCAGGCGGAAAATATCCGGACCCTGAAGGATGAAAAAGCAGAATTGGCTAAACAACTGGCGGACGCCCAAGGTTGGTTTCCGCCTTCTTCTTCATTAACCAATTTCCGACTTTGAACTTATTATTAACTTATACCATTATAGGCGCATCCTCTTCCCTTGCTACAGCCTCAACCGAACTTGAGAACCTCGCGCTCCTCGTACCAAGAATTGGAGACGAAGCTAAAGGAGGCGGAACTTAAGAGGGAGCAAGCCGAAAAGCATTTGGCGGAGAAAAACTCCGAGCATGCCAGGGAAAAGGGCGAGCTGGTGTTAAAAAAGAATGCTGATAGCGAGACCATCAAGAGGCAGCAGAAAGAGATTGATGGACTCCGGAAATTTATGAGGACGGCGGAACAGCACTGGGACTTGCTCAACGAGAACATCATGGGTACCAATGCTAGCACCTTGCCCAGATTTTTGTTCCGACGTTTTACTTTATGCTCAAAACCGTACGCTCATATCCTTATTGTTTTATGTAGAGCCCCTTGGGTATTCTGAAGAACGCCGGAACTTGTACCCACGTGACGACCTCCTTCAGCTTGCAGGCGATGACTGCAAAGATCTTATCTCCGCCTCCCGCAAGATATGCTACAACTTATCCATCAAGAGGAGCCGCACTTGCGACGTCCGGAAACTTATCAGGAAGATGGATATCCTGCCGGAACCGGTGACAGATCCGCAAGCATCCTCAGCCCGAGGCGCAGCTGCAATGGCCTTAACCATGTGCCCGGCACATACTCCGGATCTTGATCTTGATGAAGTGACCACTGGCGTTCCTCCGGATGCGGATGTCAACGCGCCATCGGATGCAGTGAGCGGCTACGATACCCGTATCGCGCGAAGAATCCGGCATGAGGAATTCTACGACAAGGTCGTCCTCCCTGCTGACGAGCTCGTAGAAGCTGAACTTCAGAAAGAGCTTGCTGCCAAGGCGCGACCTGCGGAATCCGGAACCCAATTCACCCGGACCAGTTCCAAGGAAACTCCCCAAGAGGAACCCAAGACCAGCGCCGCCGCTTCCGAAAAGAAAGTGAAGAAGATGTGTCTTCTCCGGCCGAAGGTGCCAAGGAACAGGATCCAGAGGGCAAGACTTCTCCGGCTAAGGGGGAGTGAGAACTTTTATTCCTGCGGGAAAACAATGCATCATTTTGGCCCCAGCGAGGGTTTGTAATAAGACTAAATTCTTAAGTAGCTAGGAACGAAACGATTATGCATAGGGCGGAAAAAACTTATCCTGCTTATCCGTTTAATATTATGTGCATGTTTCGTTTTTTGTCGGAAAGCAAGTGCTGATCTCGTTATTCTCCGGCTTGCCCGCTTGACCTTCCGCGAGCCGGAAAACCTTAGCCGGAGACGCCGCCAGCCGGCGACGAAGCCCAATGGCAATCCGTCCATAACCGCGGAAACAAGCCCCCAGGCATAGGTGCCGGAAATCGCTACTAGGAATCCACGAGTTCGCAATGTATAACCACTTAATCAGAAAACTTAAGCTTACGTCCTAAAGGACGATTTTAGAAATCACAACTTTTATACACGCCTAGGCGGAAAATATCCAGCTCTGCGGTTTTAGTCGGAAAAACATACACGATCTAAAATGAACAAGTAAAGGAGGTAAAAGACTCAAAGAGTGAACCATAAGCTTTATTTCATTGATCATGTATAATTATTACGTAGTTTGTAACTCGGAAAAATATGCTAAGTGTAGAAAGGACGTAGCCGTGCTATATTCCAAGGGCGATCTGTTTCATCGTAGATGTCATCCGGATCCTCACGCTTGCGTTTCCGGCGCCAGCTAGCGGTGTCTATCCCTCAGCCTCGCGGAAATCGACAAGGTAGTACGATCCGTTATGAAGCACTTTGCTAACGACAAAGGGTCCTTCCCATGGAGATTGCAACTTATGGTCTTTCACTCGTCGAAGGCGGAGGACCAGGTCTCCGGCCATGAAGGAGCGTTTCCGAACTCGACGACCGTGATAGCGTCGAGCTTCGCTGGTAGATGGCGGAACGCTGGTCGGCTAGATTCCGAGCTTCTTCGATCAGGTCCACAGATAGCTGTCTGGCCTCGTCAGCTGTTTCATCGTTATAGGCGGAAACTCGCGGTGAATCATGGATGATGTCGGAGGGAATCACAGCTTCGGATCCGTATACCAGAAGAAAGGGGTAAACCCCGTTGACCTCGTTGGGGGTAGTTCGCAAACTCCACAAAACAGCGTCCCGCTCGTCGGCCCAAGCTCCGGCCGCTCTTCGCAGCGGTTCTTCAAGGCGTGGCTTGATTCCCGATAATATTAGACCGTTAGCTCTTTCGACTTGACCATTGGATTGTGGGTGAGCCACGGATGCAAGGTCCAATCGAATCCCCATAGTTTCACAAGAATCCTTCAATTCTCCCCGAGCGAAGTTTGTGCCATTATCCGTGATTATGCCGTGTGGGATGCCGAATCTCATTACGAGGCCGATGACAAATTTTAGTGCCGTAGCACCGTCGGCTTTTCTCACCGGCTTGGCCTCGATCCACTTGCTGAATTTGTCAACAGTCGACTCAGGAGGTACTCACAACCACCAGGAGATGATTTTTTTAACTTACCAACCATATCGAGCCCCCGCACCGCAAATGGCCAGGTGATAGGTATGGTCTTCAGCTCTTGGGCTGGAGCGTTTGGTTGAGTAGCGTAGTACCGACAACCTCGGCAGGTTTTGACTATCTTATCGCATCTTCTTTAGCCGTGAGCCAATAAAAGCCTAGCCGAAAAGCTTTTGCAACGAGTGATCCGGGAGCGGCATGGTGCTCCGCAGTCCCCGCGTGGATCTCTCTCGAGGATTTCAATGCCATCTTGATTTGATACGCATTTGAGAAATACCCCTGTTGCGCTTCGTTTGTAGAGCTGTCCATCGACAATTGTGTAGGATCGTGCTCGTCTGATGATCTGGCGTGCGAGGACCTCGTCCTCCGGCAACTTCTGATCGATGAGGTAGTCCAGAAAGGCCGTGTCCAGGCCGGAATGATAGCTAATACCTCTTTAGCCGGAGACACCGCCACTTCTGGGTTTTCCGGGTTAGCGCCCTTCACCGAGGGTATCCGGAGATGCTCTAAGTAAATTCCTCGGCGGAATTGGCTTTCGCCGGATCCGAGCTTGGATAGCATATCCGCCGCCGTATTGTCGTCTCTTCCGACGTACTTGACTTCGTATCCGAGGAAGCTCTTGGCGATCTCGTCAACTTCGTCTCTCGTAGGCCGCCATGACGGAATTTCTCGGCGTCTCCGGGTTCCGGCTACTTGTCAGTGCCACCAGGTCGGAATCTCCGCAGCAGAATGATGTGCTTGATCCCTAATTCCTTAGCGATGCGCAGTCCGTGTAGTAGAGCCTCGTATTCTCGCCATGTTATTTGTAGCTTCGAAGTGGATCCGCGAACATACCGCAGCTCTTCTCCGGTAGGGGACTTCAGTGGTGACTCCGGCTCCCGAGCCTTGATGCTGCTTGGATCCGTCGAAGTGCATGACCCATGTTTCTGGTTCCGGCTCCGTACTTGCATCCGGAGCTTCCGTCCAATCCGCAACGAAATCCGCCAAGACTTGGGATTTGACCGCAGTCCTTGGCTTGTAAGCGATGTCGAAGGCGGATAATTCGATGCCCCACTTAGCTGTTCGTCCCGTTGCGTCGCCGTTGTTGAGAATTGTTGATAGCGGAGCTTTGCTCACAACTCGCTATCGGGTGCTCTTGAAAGTAGTGCCTCAACTTCCGACTGCTCTAGGAATACTCCATAAGCTAGCTTCGAAAGTGAGGGTATCTTTGCTTTGACTCCGTCAGCACCTCGCTTATGTAGTAGACAGGTCTTTGGACGTCATATTCATGACCTTCTTCCTTTCGCTCCACCACGATGACGAGGCCGACGACCTTGTTGGTGGCCGCCGCATAAAGGAGCATTGGCTCGACTCTACCGGGGCTGCCAAGATAGGTGGGGAGGTAAGTATTTCCTTCAACCCACGAAGAGCCGCGTCGGCTGCGTCGTCCCGCATAAATTTGTCTCGTTTTCTTCAGCAGCTTGTACAGAGGTAGCGCCTTCTCGCCAAGACGGCTAACAAACCTCGCCGATTGCCGCGACGCAACCAGCTTAGCCGTTGCACATCTTTTAGACAAGTTGGTCGTTTGATGCACAGGATTGCCTTGATCTTTTCCGGGTTCACCTCAATGCCTCTGTGAGAGACTATGAAGCCAAGAAGTTTTCCGGCTGGCACGCCAAAGACGCATTTCAGCGGATTCAACATCATCTTGTACTCGCGGAGGTTGTCGAAGGTTTCCGTGAGGTCGCCGATCAAGTCGGATCCTTTCCGGGTCATGACCGCGATGTCGTCGACGTAAGCGTGCACGTTCCGGCCTATTTGGTCCTTCAGGCACCGCTGCATCGTACGTTGGTAAGTAGCACCTGCATTTTTCAAACCAAAGGGCATAGTAACATAGCAGTAAGTACCAAACGGGGTAATGAATGAAGTCGCCTTTTGGTCGGATTCCTTCATCCGGATCTGATGGTACCCGGAATATGCATCAAGAAAACACAGAAGTTCCGCCCCCGCCGTCGAATCAATGACTTGGTCAATGCGCGGCAAGGGGAACGGATCCTTCGGGCAATGTTTGTTCAAGCCGTAGTAATCGATGCACATTCTTAGTATTTCAGTTGTTCTTTTTGGGTACAAGGACAGGATTCGCCACCCAATCGGTGTGGATAACTTCTACTACAAAACCTCGCTTCTAGTAACTTTGCTAGTTCCATTCCTATGGCGCGGCGCTTCTTATCTCCAAAGCGTCGCATAGCTTGCTTCACCGGTTTAGCCTCCGGATTTATGTTGAGGTAGTGCTCGGCGAGTTCCCTAGGTACTCCGGACATGTCGAAGGTTGCCATGCGAAGATATCCATGTTAGCGCGGAGGAACTCGACGAGCGCGCTTTCCTATTTGGGGTCCATGTTTGCCCCGACCGAAACCTGCTTGGAAGAGTCACCCGGAATAAGGTCATGCTTCTTAGTTTCTATCGCGGGCTTGAAGGAGGTTTTCTCGCTCGGAGATCCGCTTCTTGGTGGTCCGCATCTCGGCCGGATCCACCGCGGCCCCGTAGCCTTTCGGCTCTTCTCCGGATATGACGACGTACTCGCGAAGGCGGCTTCGCCCAACTCGCACTCATGAGCCTTCTTATAGTCTCCGGTTATGGTGATCATACCGTTGGGACCCGGCATCTTGAGCTTGTTGTAGATATAGCACGCCCTTGCGTGGAACTTGTGGTAGGTGGGCCTGCCGAAGATGACATGGTAGGAGCTCTTGAAGGGCACAACTTCGAACGTGATCTTCTCTTCGCGGAAATTATGAACATCGCCGAAGGCCACGGGAAGTGTGATGCTGCCGAGGGAGTTCGCCTTCTTACCCGGAACCACGCCATGAAACTCGCCAGTGCTGTGTTTGAGCTGTTCCTTGGTGAGGTTCATCCGCTCCAGAGTCTCCAGGTACATGATGTTCAAGCTGGCTCCGCCATCCATGAGGCACTTGGAGAAGTCATACCCGTCTATGCGGGGACTCACAACCAAGGCGTAATATTCTTTTGGCACAGAGGCGGGATGATCCGCCCGTCAAATGTGCACGGAACTTCCGACCACCCGACATATCGCGGCACAGCCGGAACCGTGGCGTTCGGGAACCGGGTAGCTGATTTTGCAGCCGCGGATCGTGGGGGTTCCGAGGAAGGTGTGGTAAGCCCCCACGCTCTTCTTCTCGAAGGGGTTGGATTTTCCCTGCGGTTCCGGCTTTGGGATCCGGCGAGTTATCATCCTCGTCCATCGCCTCGGAACTCGTCCTCCTCCTTGTCCTTGTTCTTGCCCTTGCCTCCTTTGCCGCGTGGGCGGTGCTTCCGGGCTCGTTTGTATCCCTGCCTCCGGGTCATTCTTGAGGTCGTTGACCCACTTGCGAGTTGCGGTTGGTATGAGTGGACTTCCCCGTAGCCGGATCCAAGTGGGCCGGGCAGGGCATGTCTCCGTACTCCTCGTAGGTTTGCGGGGCGCGGGATCCGCCAGCCGGTGACCTCGGTGCCGTGCCGCCGACCCCCTGCCGGCTCCGCCTCCACGACCGCGTCCTCTTCCGCCTCCCGAACCTCCGCGTTGGAACGCCATGGCGACCATCTCGGATCCGCCACTCTTCTGGTCATCGTGGTTTTTGCGCTTGTGGCCGCCGTTGTTACCGTTATCACGGTTCTTCTTTTGCCGGTGCAGGGGGATTGTCCGTAGCTGCGATATCACCGCTCGCGTCGTCATCGGCGGCAGTGTGATCACCGGCAATGGAGATCATCTCATCCAAAGTCGGTTTGTTGGCGTTAGCCAAACATGTAAGCTTATGCCTCGAGCAATCCTCCTCTCCGCAGTCCACCAATAAAGGCGTACATGGCAATGGTGTGATCGACGTTTTCGCACTCGTTCCTGCATGCCAACCATCGTGTGAGGAAGTTTCTTGAGGTTTCTCCCTTCTTCTGGATACAAGCTTGTAAGTCGCTTGCTGTGGCAGGTCTTTTGTAGGTGCCCCTGAAGTGTTTCTCAAACGCGGTCTTCAGGTCGAACCAGCAAAAGATGGAGTTTTTCTCGAGGTCGCTGAGCCAGATCCGGGCTGGTCCTACAAGGTACAACTGGAGCATGCGGCAGGCGATGTTAGGGGTTCCTCCGGCAAGGTTACTGCATTGTAGTAGTCCTCAATCCAGGTATCCGGCCTTTCGGTGCCATCATAATGCTTCAGATTTCCGGTAGCTTGAGGGAGCTCCTCGGCTTTGGTTCCTCTCGAATCATTCCGCCAAAGCACTTCGGACCAATGTAGTCGGCTTGTACTCGTTAAGGCGGTCCCGTGCGTCGCGTGAGCCGTGGCGGGGAGACTTTGAGCGAGAGCGAGATCTCCGGCCATTGCCTCCGTCTCCACCTCCGCCGCCACCGCTAGGTGGTGGTGAGGGAGACCTGCGAGGTGGGCGGTCTGACTTCTTGCTTCCGCCATCTGAATCTCCGCGTCCTTCCTGGTGCTGACTCCGGCTCCTGTGGCTGCCTTCGCCTTGGCGCTGGCTGCCCTGGCCATTCCGGCGGGGCTCCGGGTCACGGCTCCGACGAGGCTCTGGGTCGCGGCTTCTACGAGGTTCAGGATCGCGGTTCCGGCGAGGTTCTGGGCCCCGGTCTTCATTCCGACTCCTTCTAGGCTCGGGCTCACGAACATTGTTCTGGTTCCGGCGAGGTTCCGGCGAGCGCTCCCTGTTTCTGTTTCTTGGTAGCACGTTGTCGCGGATAACAATCGCACCGTGCCCTATGGGCCTGGTGTTTCCGGCTGGACTACGGCGGCGAGGGGGTCGCGGGTAACCGTTGGGCGGAGGAGAGGGGTTGCGGTATCTGTCACGTCCGGAATACATCGCATCCTTTCCCTTTCTTGGATCCGACGGAGGCGTCTGTGACGGGACGGGGATCGGATTTGGGTGTTCCCTGGCCCTTCTTCTGCGCTCTGAGGATCCAGTGTGTGATTCATCATCGGGATGCCTATCGGCGTGGGCGTCCTTCTGCGCGGTGGATACACAGTTATCCGGATTGGATTCCAACCTGCGCGAAGTATCCGCTTCTTGCTCGTCGTCTGCATTGCTGAAGCGACAAGTGTGCGGAGATGGTTGATATCAACTTCTTCGTCTTTCTTCTTCAGCAATTCCGCTGCTTTCAGCATGTTGTCCTTTGGAGTTTCCAGCGGCTGGTGAACTGCGGGCGTGTTGAAGGCTATCCTCGCGAGGCGGAATTGCTTCTCCGACAATACGATCAGCCTCCGCCCGCGCGTAAGTCATCTTTACTTCCCACTCAGCCCTCATGCTCTTGACGTGCTCGAGTGTGTTAGTAATCTCGCGGTCCTGTCTCGTCGAAGTTTTCCACCCAGGCCGCATGATCTGCCCTTCCTATCTTTAATGCAGCTTCGGCGTCGGCGAGCCTCTTGGCTGTGGCCAGCATCTCCTTTCTGGCGGTCTCTAGAGCCTCCAGATCTGCGGCGTGGCCCGGAGTTATAGGAGTGTTAAGGACTGCTCGCGCGGCCACCTCTTCTGCTGACAGGATTTCCTCCGAAGGAGAATCCCTTTGGGGTCGCACCCGAGACATTGGAGATCCTTGTTGGGATGGCTCAGATTGGCTAACTTGGTCTCCAGATCCGGTTTGTCCCAGCGCTGCTACCGTTGCGAGAACCTGCTTCGGCTGGGCGGAGTTGACTTCAGGCTGATCGCCGAGACCATACTCCTCCAACTTGCGCACGAAGTCATCAGATTCCATGGACGGAGTGTCTCCGGAAATTGGGCTCGGATTGCCCAAGATCGACTCTTCGACCGGAGCTTCGCTTTCTCCGACAGCTGAGCCTCGATCCGGATCTGCGTTGTTTTCCGGTGCCTCTTCCTGCTCGGGACCAGCTCCGACTTCATGCGGGGTGGTTCCGGCGGTATGGGCCAAGAAGTGTACGAAGTGACACCTTTGCTTCTCTAACACCTGGGAGACCCGAGCGGATCTCGCATTGGTCTTCCACCTTTGTTTCCTCGCTCGTGGGCGGATTGGGTGGGCTTTGATTTTTCCGGATCTAAGGCGGAGTCTTCGCTAGGAAGCTCCAGCTGTCTCGTATCGGATCTTCGCGACTCGCGTCCTGCTCAGCGGCGGTCGCGTCGCCGCTACTTACCGCGTGGGTTTCCGTCGGAATCGACGGTTTCCCCGATGAAGATGTGTATGCCGCCAACTGGGACGATGGAGAGCTTGATGGGGTCGGTTTTAGCCGGAATCCAGCACTCATCCGGAGGGACGATCGGCAGATTTCCGGCGTAAAGGACACGCCCCACAGCGATGGTGTCGTCGTAGCTTCCCATGGCGGAACCCTCCCGGTTCCGGCCTCCAGACGCCGCATGCCCCACGGTGGGCGCCAACTGTCGTTGCCTAATCGACGGTACCTCGGAGGAGGGATCCTCACGAGGGGGAGAAGAAGTAGGGGCCATAGGGCGGAGTGCACACGGGACGGTGGTACGCGAGTTACCCAGCTTCGGAACACCTGCACGATGACAGTGCCCTACTCGCTGCTTGTCCGGAATTATCCGGCGCTTTCGCGTTGTTACAATGAGTTGTGGTTGTGCCTCTAGGGCTCCCGGGATCCGGCTTATAAAGGCGCACGGATCTAGGGTTTACACGGAGAGTCCTAGCCGGATTACGGACATGCCTAACTACGGTACAATATCTTGCCGTGCACGTCACGGATCCGCCTTCCACATACGTCGTATCGGATCCGGGTTCCTCATGGGCCTCCATGGATCCGGGTTACTTCTATGTCGGTACAGATCCGGCCTCGCTGATCCTGGGCTGGACTTCTTCCTTCATGATCAACAGCAACTGGGCCGCCCGATGGGCCACATGCCTCATCACCGTCTGTGGGCCACCCGGGCTTGCCGGATCTAGGCACTGTCGATGGTACACCTATGAAGTATACCCACAACAAACGAAGAGTTGTATCTTTGCCATAAGAGCATTGAGGATGGGCGATTGACTACATTTCTTATCAAACTTAGATGCTAGATATCGGAGAAAAAGGGTTGTCGTAAATACTCTATTTGAGTAAATGATGGATAGTTATTGCCACTTTTATGCGGCACTCAATTCATATTAATCAAGATGTGCATTCCACATGCACTATTACTGGATATATTATGTTATGTGTAATGATGAATTCAGTTCGATTAGAGTATCATCTAATGGACTTCTTGTAAAGAACTGAAATTCTTCAGTTGTGAAATACGATTTGATATGATCACGAATGACAAATAATAGAAGGTTACATCAAATTTTAGATCACCATATTCAAAAGTTGTGTATCAAATATATTATTCGAGAGAGTTAGAGCATGTCCAACATTAAAATTAAACCATGTACATTGTTTGATGTTGTTTTATTAACCAAAAGTTAGCATTGCATCGTATAGATAAATTGACATTTTTCGTTCATGTTAATTAACATAAATTCGGTTGTGACAAGATACACATGATACATTTTCTGTGTACTAATTACTTTTGCTCGGGGAAGAGGGAGCAGGATGGAGAGATATAATTTTTTCTGTTGTGCAAAAACAGATGTAATTAATTGTGACATTATAAACGCAATATATTATCAATATTCTATGTGAAAGACTGAGAGGGAGGATGAAGAGAGCGATTGATTGTAGCCGAGAAAGAAACTGGTATATCTATGACATATCAGTGAGTAAATTTTAGTTAGTAGTAGAAAAATAGTTGCGCCCTTGCTTTATATGGATAATGGATACTAGGTCCTATTATATTTTACCTACATAAAATTCTATTTTTTATAAATGACGTGTAGATTTTTTCTATGCACACAAATTTTCACTTGCGTCTTACTCACACATGCGGCGAGGGAAGAGACTAGATAGCCGTAGCAACGCACGGGCATTCAACTAGTTAACAAAATAACAACTGTACAATAACATTTTTTTTTAGAGAAACTGTACAATAACATTGATGAGTAGTCACGAAATTATCTGTTCATATGAATGCACCCTTTTTTAAGGGTAAACCCACGGACATGGCGATTTTGGACTCGTGCTCATACGAGCTCGTTTTATGAACCGTCCGTTTGACCTTGGGATTTGCGATATTAATGGTTTGACGGTCAGATACGGATCGCAGAAAATGCATGTTACTGCACGTCAATCGTATGTACATGGCGCAATCTTTGACGGTGGTTTGCTCACGAGGTTTCAACAAATTGACGGGGACCATTCTAAACCTATGGCACAAGCTGACCAAACGTTGTTGTGCCGATGGTACATAAACTAACTGTGTGGCACTCGATGTACTGTTGAAATACTTTTAGCCAGCCAGGAGAATAAGAAACTGAGAGAGCAGATTGCACGACCTAGCGCTTTGGCAACTCCAGGGCGACTAGGGTTTCCAGCCTCTACCGTCGATCTTTGATCGACGTTGGAGTTTGACCCGATCTCTCCTTCGTTTGCCCCCGTTAGGCGTTGGGTTCTCGTAAGGTGTTATCCTTGTTATGCTTGGTTTCCCTTCTCCCCTAGTCCCATCTAGGGTTTGGGGCGGGTTCTTTCTGGGTTCATGCCGGCTTCATCGGAGAACTCTGGCAACTGGCCAGACAGCTCAAGCAAGCAGAAGGAAGAAGAAATCAATAACATGTTGCACAGGCTAGGGATTGGTGAAGATGATTACGATGATCTGGTTTTCGAGGAGGTTGATAGTGCTCCAAAGGAGGTGATAAAGTGGATGGCTTTGGTTAGGGTTCATACAAAAAATTACTTCAGTGCCTCTACCTTCGAACAACACATGCGGGTGGCATGAAGCCCTGCTAGAGAGATCAAATTCCAGCACATAGAAGGAAATATATTTACAGTTCAATGTTCCTGCCTCGGGGATTGGATAAAAGTTGAGAAGGGGGGACCTTGGTTGTTCCGTCAATTGATAGTTTGCATTGAACCGTATGATGGTGTGTCGAATCATGAATTGATTGATCTAAACCACTTCACTACATGGGTGCAAATTCAGAAGCTGCAGGTGGGATATCGTAATGATGCTCTGGTTACAAACTTGATAGAGAGGAAGGTTGGAAAAGTAGTGGAGATTCAGACGAATGTCCAAGGTGCTGGTAATTTTGTTCGTGTCCAGGTTAAGCTAGATGTCCGTAATGTTCTTGAGAGGTTCGTCTCCATGAGCAGGGGAGGGCAAAAGAGAGATTTTTCAACTGAAATATGAGAAAATGCCTAGGTTTTGCGGTGCTTGTGGATACATTGGACACTCGCATTTGGAGTGTGGAACGGGTGAGCATATTGAGGAAGAACTGAAATGGGGTGAGTGGCTGAAGGTGGACTGGGACACTTGGCATGCGCGTGGAGGACCTGCTACTCGGGGTGGTGGCAGGGGTGGTAGAGGAACTCAATTTTCAGAGTCTATATGGTGTTGACCTTTTTATTAGCATGTTGATACCGGTGGTTTTTTTATTAGTTTGTTACTTACACTGAATAATTTGGAGAAGCTCCAAAGTACTGCTGATGTGAAGCTTCCATTGTATTGCTAAACATGGTGTATACGGTCACTCCCCCCTCTCCTCTCTCTCATTGCTCTGCAGTACTTTGAGAGTCTCCTCTCTCTCACCGAGTTGCTCCGATGTCCTCTCCCCTGGAATAGCCGGCCAGAGCTGGGCAGGAGTTGGTGTCAGAGAGATAGGAGTAGATCTAGGGTTCGTAATTGTAGCTTTTTCGGCTGTTTGCCGGTTGTTTGGAGTACGGCGTCTGGGTCTCTGGGCAAGATCTGGCGCATTCGGTGGGTGGCAGACGGCGATGAGTGATGACCCACAAGTATAGGGGATCGCAACAGTCTTCGAGGAAAGTAAAGCCCAAATTTATTGATTCGACACAAAGGGAGCCAAAGAATATTTATAAGCTTTACTAGATGAGTTGTCCATTCACCTGCACCTGGAAATAGACTTGCTCGCTGATACGTCCAAAACGTATCTACTTTCCCGAACACTTTTGCTATTATTTTGCCTCTGATTTGTGTATTTTGGATGCAACTAACACGGACTAACGCTGTTTTCAGCAGAACTGCTCTAGTGTCTCGTTTTTGTGCAGAAATCCAACTTTCAGGAAAATCCTCGGAATTTATGCGAAAGGTCCTATTTTCCCAGAATATTGACGGAGCCAGAAGGGCAAGCCAGGTGGGGGCCCGAGGCCCCCACACACTAGGCCGGCGCGGCCCAGGAGGGGGGCGCGCCGCCCTACTGTGTGGCCGCCTCGGCTGGCCCCCGACACCCTCCTTTGGACTACTTAACGCCTTCGACCTAAAAACGCACGGGGGATAGTCGAAGTCGCCAGAAACCATCCAGTACGCCGCCACCGTCGCGAAACTCCGTCTCGGGACCTCGTAAACTCCGTTATGGCACCTCGCCGGGATGGGGAATTGGAGGAGATCATCGCCATCATCACCACCGACGCCTCTCCATCGACCAGCCATGTTTCCCCCATCCATGTGTGAGTAATTCCCCCGCTGTAGGCTGAAGGGGATGGTAGGGATTGGATGATATTGGTCATGTAATAGCATAAGATTGTTAGGGCATTGTGCCTAGTATCCGTAGATGTTACTTTTATGATATTGTTGCAACTTGTTATGCTTAATGCTTGTCACTAGGGCCCGAGTGCCATGATCTCAGATCTGAACATGTTATCAATTCATGATGATATTCATTGCTTTATGATCTTACCCGCAAGTTGTATACACGTATTGTTGTCCGAACCCGAGGCCCCAAAGTGACAGAAATTGGGACAACCGAAGGGGAAGGCGGTGATATGAGGATCACATGTGTTCACGGAGTGTTAATGTTTTGCTCTGGTGCTCTATTAAAAGGAGTGCCTTAATTTCCAGTAGATTCCCTAGAGCCCCGGCTGCCACTGGCTGGTAGGACAAAAGATGTTGTGCAAGTTTCTCATTGCGAGCACGTACGACTAAATATGGAACACATGCCTATTGATTGATTAGTACTTGGATACCGTTTTATTATTATCCGCAAATGCCCTGCTTTGATTGTTACATGAGTTTCTCTCATCCATGCAACGCCCGTTCATCCATCCCTCGTGCCTACGATATTTTAATCCTCGTTGTTTACTATAATCGCTATCGCTGTCTTTGTTACTTCTGTCGTCGTTATTTCACTATCAGCTATCGCTATAAAACTGTTACTATCGATAAACTCTTGCGAGCAAGTCTGTTTCCAGGTGCAGCTGAATTGACAACTCCGCTGTTAAGGCTTTCAAGTATTCTTTGTCTCCCCTTGTGTCGAATCAATAAATTGGGTTTTACTTCCCGCGAAGACTATTGCGATTCCCTATACTTGTGGGTCATCACTCGCAACAGTTCATCAATAGTAACAGTTTTATAGCAGTGATAGTAGTGAAGTAACAACAGTAATGAAATAAAACAGCAGTAGCGATGATTGCAGTAGACAGCAGGATTAAAATACTGTAGGCACAGGGATGGATGAACGGGCGTTGCATGAATGAGAGAGTCCATATAATAGCAAGACATAGGCATAAGTAATAATGATATAAGCATCCTAGAATAATATAACCATAGGTGTGTGTTCCTATTTAGTCGTGCGTGCTCGCAATGAGAAACTTGCACGACATCTTTTGTCCTACCAGCCCGTTGCAGCGGGGTGATACGTCTCAAACGTATCTATAATTTCTTATGTTCCATGCTACTTTTATGACAATACCTACATGTTTTGTTCACACTTTATGTCATTATTATGCATTTTCCGGAACTAACCTATTGACAAGATGCCGAAGTGCCAGTTCTTGTTTTCTGCTGTTTTTGGTTTCAGAAATCCTAGTAAGGAAATATTCTCGGAATTGGACGAAATCAACGCCCAGTATCTTATAATTCCACGAAGCTTCCAGAACACCGGAGAGGGGCCAGAGGAGAGGCCCAGGGCCACCACACATGGTGGCGGCGCGGCCCAAGGGGGGGCCTGTTGTCTGGCTGCCCCAGACCCCCTCCGAGGCTGCCCTTCCGCCTACTTAAGGACTCCGTCGCGAAAACCCTAAGGGAATAAGCCACGGGACGAGAAAAGTTACGCAGCCGCCGCCATCGCGAAGCCAAGATTCGGGGGACAGAGATCTCTGTTCCGGCACGCCGCCGGGACGGGGAAGTGCCCCCGGAAGGCATCTCCATCGACATCACCGCCATCTTCATCGCCGCTGTTGTCTCCCATGAGGAGGGAGTAGTTCTCCCTCGAGGCTAAGGGCTGTACCAGTAGCTATGTGGTTAATCTCTCTCTCATGTACTTCAATACAATGATCTCATGAGCTGCCTTACATGATTGAGATCCATATGATGAGCTTTGTAATCTAGATGTCGTTATGCTATTCAAGTGGATTTTACTTATGTGATCTCCTGGAGACTCCTTGTCCCACGTGTGTAAAGGTGACAGTGTGTGCACCGTGTGGGTCTCTTAGGCTATATTTCACAGAATACTTGTTCACTGAGTTATGATTTGAGTTGGATATCTCTATGAAATTGTGGTGTGTTAGTACCTCCTATGAATGCTCACAGTGACAGCGTGGGGTGTTTATTAGTACTTGGGAATACGTCTTTAAGGTTTGCCTACATGATGAATTAGAGTTCGTTATCTTGCCAGAGAGTAATTCGGAATAGCATAGTGAAGTGCTTATTTATATTCCATTATGATTGCAATGTTGAGAGTGTCCACTAGTGAAAGTATGATCCCTAGGCCTTGTTTCCAAATAAGTTACACCACAGAGAATTGCTTCCCACGCCAGCAAGCTATTTTCTGGCATCGCTTGTTTACTGTTTTACTACATCTTTACTTCCTGCAATATTACCATCATCTATACCACTTGTATTTCACTATCTCTTCGCCGAACTAGTGCACCTATACATCTGACAAGTGTATTAGGTGTGTTGGGGACACAAGAGACTTCTTGTATCGTGATTGCATGGTTGCTTGAGAGGGATATCTTTGACCTCTTCCTCCCTGAGTTCGATAATCCTTGGGTGATTCACTTAAGGGAAACTTGCTGCTATTCTACAAACCTCTGCTCTTGGAGGCCCAACACAGTCTACAGGAATAGAAGCGTGCGTAGACATTAGCCTCTTGTATAACTAGCTTGTTGATTAATACATGATCATGGTTTCGTGATCATGAACATTGTATGTTGTTAATAACAAGGTTATGTCATTGGGTGAATGATATAATGGACATACACCCAAATAAGCGTAGCATGAGATCAAGTCATTATTTACTGTTCTGCTACATGTTCGTTTATTGCATCTTTACTTCCTGCAATATTACCACCATCTATACCACATGTATTTCACTATCTCTTCGCCGAACTAGTGCACCTATACATCTGACAAGTGTATTAGGTGTGTTGGGGACACAAGAGACTTCTTGTATCGTGATTGCAGTGGTTGCTTGAGAGGGATATCTTTGACCTCTTCCTCCCCGAGTTCGATAAACCTTGGGTGATCCACTTAAGGGAAAACTTGCTGCTGTTCTACAAACCTCTGCTCTTGGAGGCCCAACACTGTCTACAAGAATAGAAGCACACGTAGACATCACGGGGCCTCTAGGGAAACTACTGGTAATTAAGGCACTTCTTTTAGTAGAGTACCGGAGCAAAGCATTAACACTCCATGAGCACACATGATCCTCACATCATAGCCATCCCCTCCAGTTATCCCAATTATTGTCACCGTGGGGCCTCGGGTTCCGGACAACAATATGTGTATACAACTTGCAGATATGATCAAAAACAGTAATTATCATCATGAATCAATAACATGTTAAGATCTGAGATCATGGCACTCGGGTCCAAAGTGACAAGCATTAAGCACAACAAGTTGCAACAATGTCAAAAATACTAACAACGGACACTAGGCACTATGCCCATAACAATCTTATAGCTATTACATGACCAATCTCATCCAATCTCTACCATCCCCTACAGCCTACAACGGGGAATTACTCACACATGGATGGGGGAATCATGGATGGTTGATGGAGAGGCGTCGGTGATGGCGATGATCTCCTCCAAATCCCCGTCCCGGCAGGGTGCCAGAACGGAGTTTCTGGTCCCGGGATTGGGGTTTCTAGTGGCGGCGAGCAGCGGAACTTTTTCTGGAAAAACGTCAAACCCCCGTCAGTTTTCAGGTCAGGAGGCTTATATAGTGCGAAGGAGAGGTCGAGGGGGCGGCCGAGGCGGCCAGACCACCCCTTGGCGCGGCCATGGCCTGGCCCGCGCCAAGGGTGGGTGTGGGTCCCTCGTGGCCCCCCTCCGTCTCGTCTTCTGGCTCCGGGAGTCTTCATGTGAAATATGGGTTTTTCTATATTTTCCGGGAATTTTCCTAAAAGTTGGATTTCTACACAAAACGAGACATCGGAGCAATTCTGCTGAAAACAACGTTAGTCGGACTAACTTTAGTCGGACTAACTTAGTCCGCGTTAGTTGTATTCAAAACACACAAGATAGAGGGCAAACAACAGCGAAAGTATTCGGGAAAGTAGATACGTTTTGGACATATCAATGAGCTTTGCGGTCGAAGCTAGCTGCCAGCTTTTCCTCGTCCGGGATCCCCATGAATAAAGGGATCTCTAGGCGCCTCTGTATGTTTCAACGGTTGGAGGCTTCCATGCTTCTTCTGGCCGGCCGCGGCGAGGGGGAGAGGCGCGGTGGCATCGAAGGTAGTGACAAGTTGATTTTCCTGGCCAGCCATGGTGGCGAGGGGGAAATCGCTCTTCTCCTGCTTTTTCTTCCTCGGCTGCGATGAGTTGGGCATGTAGGTGTGGTTGGTGTTGTATGTGAAGGTTCTACTCCATCCTGATTCCTTCTCTGTCCGGCCATGGCGGCGAGGCGGGAGGAAGTGGTGGAGTTATGACCTCCATCACACGGCGCTGTCCTTTGCTACGGTGGTACTGCATCGACGAGCTCAACCACGCGGATGGAATCCTAGCCTCCGCGATCTTCGGCCGGCAAGGCGTCCCCTGTTCAACTTCCGATGAGGAGGCTTATCACCGCGTCTGTTGCTGGAGCTCGGCGCGTCTTCGCTACCAAGTGGTTCGTCCTCGGCGGCTTGGAGGTTCCCATACCGGGAAAACAAGGACAACAGATATTTGGACTTTTGTCCAGCTGAAACTTCCACCATGTGAACATGGCTTTAGTTGGCGGCCCAATGTTCCTCTATAATAATATGCATATTCCAATCTTTGCAACTCATGGTAAATCTCCCTTACTTCAAACAAGATGAGCATGCATAGTAATTCACACGATATTCAACAAGGGCATATTGATGGTGTTCCCCATGACAGCATGGTTATCACACAAGAAGCAGCTTATAAGAACTAAGAATGCATAAGACATAATACTTACCATAATAGTTTTTAGACTACTTTCCCATGAGCTATAAATTACACAAAACAAGCGATAATAATTTTGAAGGTTTAAAGGTAGCACACAAGCAATTCAGTTTGGAGTGACAGCGAAATACCACATATAGGTATGTATGGTGGACTCAATTGGCACTTTGGTTTTTAGTAGTTGGATGCACGAGTAGAGCTCACTCGGTACAAGTGAATGCTTAGCAATAGACTGAGAAGCGACAATCAGGAAAATAGTAACTGTCATAATCATGCTTGTGACGGATAAAATTAACGGAAGCATAAAAATAATACAAGAACTCTGAGTCAAAATAAATCATCGAGGCTTAAATGACTTTTGTTTTAGTCTTATGCATACTTGAGCATGTGCCAAGTCGATTCAAATGAAACATTCAGAGGAGGATACCACAATGTCATACCATTATATGAATAGAGCAATGCAAGCAAACATCTATATGACATGTTACCTAATCTTAGTAAATTGGAACTAATCATGAGAGATCATAAACTACTGAGCATCATCAAGTAGCATACACCTTACACAAACAAACTAACCATGTTCACATAAATTAGTATATGTACAAAAATGAAAACAAATAGAGTTCATACCAGCCTCTCACCACAACTCGAATTGTCGTGACCGTCATTATTGCTATTCACTTGTGTGGATTGAATAATATGAAATAATAACCAAGCTCCAATAAAGTCAAGGAAGACCATTGAACCCTACAGCAACTTTACAAAACCAAAGAAAAACAACAAATATTTTTGGGTTTTTGATTTTTAATCAACACACAAAGCAAAATCTTTTTGGATTTTCGCATAGCAAACCATAATGATAAGATGAAGCAAACTAAGAAGCAAATGAAGAGACACAACAGAAATATTTTTGGTATTTTTGTGTTTTGGAAAGTAGAAACAAAATCAAGAACAACAAAAAGAAAGAAAACTAAAATAAATAAGCAAATGCAACAAGTGGTAGAAATCTGTCAATCCAGAACAGCAGGCAAAGATTGATTTTTCTGATATTGTTCTGTAGCTTATCTCAAAAAGTGCTCAACTAACGAAAGTTATATAACAACCTGGGGCATATGGTCAAAAATTGGCAGATCAAAATTCCGTTCTGGCTATTTATATGAGTTTTTATGGTGACAACACATAATCTGTTTTTAGACAGCAACTTCCCAAATTCTTACCTCCTTCATATTAGAGGCTATCTTTGGTATAAAAACGAAATAAATAAGCTAAAAAGAGGTTATCACAGTAGTAAAAACTCCCAAGATTCAAATAAATAGAAATTACCGAAATAAACTAACAAGAACAAAAAGAAAGCGAAACATGGATATACAAAGTTCCGACGGAATATGATATGTAGATGAGTGAGATGTCGGTATACCTCCCCCCAAGCTTAGGAATTTGGACTAAGTGGAGATCAACCCCATGGGGAGTAGTGGATCCAGGATGGTGGGTCATCCCTAGCATGATCATACCCCGGCCCTCGTGAGGAAGAAGAAGCTGAAGACCCATAGTCATAGTCAGGTTGCTGATATGAGAACCCAACAGTGTTGGAGGGCTGGACGAAGTTATCTTCGGCCTCCCCTCCATCGTCATGTACATGTCGCCCTTCTCCTCTATGTATTTGTCAATCTCTTGTTCTGTGAGTGACCATCCTTCCCTGGCGTCAAGGTTAAGCAAAAGGGGTGCAGGCAAATTGACTAGGCGATCGGTCTTAGTTACCCACCGAGATATAGATTTTCTCTTGAAAAAGGTAATTTCATAAGGTAGGTAGCCAATGTTAGCTTCGTAAGAAACAAATTGATGTTGCATCATTGAATTAAGATCAAGCCTCTCCAATGAAAATTGCAAGTCCAAAGCATGTGGTGTTAGACCGTGAAAGGTTAATAAACGAGAGGCAATGAGGCCTCCACATACTCCCCCTTTCTCGCGGTTAATAGTAAGGCGGGAGGCTATCAAAGCACCAAAATTATATTCTCTATCTTGTTTCAAGGCAGCATCTAGAAAGGCTAAATCATGAGAGGATAATTTGCTTGCAACCTTTCTAGCTGGAACGCACTTAGTAATAAAATAAGCAAAATACCGAATAGAGAGGGAAGTTGAATGCATCAGATTTTACCATCCTCATCTGAGAAGCCCTGACAAATTTCTTTATAGAGTTCCAGCAATGTCTTGGGTCTCTCCTTGATTTTTCCGCATGATCCCCATTGTGGCACTCTGATAGCTGCACAAAAATTATCGAGAGGCAAATCGACAGCTATATTATATATTTTGTAATGAACCATGGGGTTAGGCAATTTCCAACTAAATATGAAATCCTGCACCACATACATAGTTATCTTAACATGTTGGTATAGTTCACCATCAACAAAACTTTCCAACTCTGCATTGGAAACCAAAGTCCGAAAATCCTGCAGAATTCCTGCAGCACTCATGAATTTCACACATGGATAAAGAGAAGGAAAAACTCCTTCTTCCCGGTGGACCTTCATGAATTCATTCAACTCCAGTTCATATTGGTTGAGTTGATACGCATTGCCTTCCATGTCTGAAATTTCTAACAAACCTCATAAAAAATGATTTTAAGACAAACAAATAAAGGAGTACACTATAGAGACTTATAAGAGGACTAAACATGCATCAAAACAACTTATCCCATCATAATACAAGCATGCAAGCTCACTTAACATGTCATCTACAACAGCAAAATACTCAAGATATACTTCACCAATCAAAATTCTACTTCGATAATTGGAGGAGTCACATACCGGAGAGCAAATGCTTCAAATTTCAGCAAGAAATATGGGCTGAGGAAGGAGATCGAAAATTCGCGATGAAGAACAGAAAGAGAACGGGTTTGAGCAATGGTGGGGTGTTTTTCGGGAGAGAGAATAGAATGGCAGAGGAGGGAGCAAGTGGAGGGCCAGGGGGGCCACACCTGCCCTTGGCGCGGCCAGGGGGCCAGTCGCGCCACCACATGGTGTGGTCGGATGGTCGGTCCCCCTGGGCTTGCCCCTGGTGCCTCTCTGCCCCTTTTTCATGCGTAAAATTTTCTATACATTTTCTGAAATTGTTCGAGAAACTTTATTTTTGGGCAATTTTCAGAATTTGAATAATGAATCTATCGCAGGAAAACAATTATGGAATGATGAAAAAAAATTCAAAACCAAATCTACAACAACTCTAAAACATTCTAATATAAAGTCAATCAATGGCACATAGGTGAAATCATAGTTTCATTCATTCAAATTTATTTTGTTAACAAGATTGATCAAGTCTTGTTATCAAAAGAATTTTATATGAAGCAAAACTTTGTATTCCACACAATGATTATGTTACCTCAATCTCGACGGGAATAGTTCCAATCATGACAATATATTTCTCCTTCTTTGGCTTGGGCAAAGGTAAATGAAATTTCCCAATTTGGATGGTATCAACATTAATAATTGAGTTCATACCATAATTCACATGAATCTTCTTGGGAAAATAAACCATATACTCTTTGTCATCGACATTAAAAGTTACTTTTCCTTGGTTGCAATCAATAACAACCCTTGCAGTGTTAAGAAAAGGTCTCCCAAGAATAATAGATATATTATCATCTTCCGGAATTTCCAACACAACAAAGTCAGTTAATATCATACAATGATGAGCAACTTAAACAAGAACATATTCACATATACCAACAGGAATAGTAGTAGACTTATCAGCCATTTGCAAAGATATATCAGTTGGTATTAATTTTTCTATATCAAGTCTTCTATAGATTGAAAAAGGCATAACACTAACTCATGCTCCCAAATCACATAGAGCAGTTCTAACATAATTATTTTTGATGGAGCATGGAATAGTGGGTATACCTGGATCACCAAGCTTCTTTGGAACCTTACCATTAAAAGAGTAATTAGCAAGCATAGTGGAAATTTCCTCATTTGGAATCTTCCTCTTATTAGAGACAATATCTTTCATATACTTTGCATAAGGAGGCAATTTAATAGCATCAGTCGAAGGAATTTGCAAAAACAAAGGTTTCATCCATTCATAGAACTTATTATAACGTTCTTACTCCTTCTATTTATGTTTATTATCAGGAAAAAGCGTTCGTTTTTGCACCCAAGGTTCTCTCCCACTACCATGTTTAGTAGCAATGAAATCTTCCTTAGTGTATTTTGTATTCTTAGTATGCTTTTCAGGTTCTTCTTCAATTTCTTCCTTATCGGAAGCATCATTTTTATCATTACCACTTTCCGTTTCAGCATGAGAGATAGATATACTATTAGGATCCTTAGCAGGTTCAGAGGATTCTACAACGGTTTTATGTTTCTTCTTATTTTTCTTAGACTTAGTCCTAGTATCATCAACTCGTTGAGAATCTTGTTCAATTCTTTTTGGATGTCCTTCGGGATATAGAGGATTCTGAGTAGAAATACCACTTTTAGTTCTTATTTCATAAGCATGTTTTTCTCTAGAAGCATTAACTTGCAAACCTTTTTGCACTTTAGTGAGCTGATCAATTTGAGTTTTAACACTATGTAAATGTTTAACAAAAAATTTAACATCATTAGAGGTTCTTTCCACAATATCATGCAAATTATTGATAGCTCTAGAATTTTCTATTAGGTGATGTTCCACTTTCTTACTAAAATATATAATTATCAAATTCATCTAAGCATTGATCAGGAGGTTTAGAGTAGGGAATATCTCTATTATCAAAGCGTTGGAGAGAGTGTACCTCGATAGTGGAAGAACGAGGGATTGGCTTACATAATTCTTCTATAGGTGGCAGATTCTTCACATCTCCAGATTTAATACCCTTCTCCTTAAGAGATTTCTTGGCTTCCCTCATTACTTCATCATTTAATTCAACCATTCCTGTTTTCTTCGGTGTTGGCGTCGGCTCCGGTGTAGTCCAATCATCATAATTCTTGCTTATTTTAGCCAATAATTCCTCAGCTTCAGCCGGAGTTCTTTTCCTGAAAACACAACCAGCACAACTATCCAGGTATGTCCTAGATTCAACGGTTAGTCCATTATAGAATATATCAAGGAGCTCATTTTTAGCTAATGGATGTTTAGGTAGTGCTCTAATTAAAGAACAAAATCTTGCCCAAGATTCAGGCAATTTCTCTCCTTCTACCTGCACAAAGTCAAAGATTTTCTGCAAAGCAGCATGTTGAGCACTAGTAGGGAAATATTTCTTAAAGAAGGCATTAACCAAACCAATAGGACTATAAATAGATGCAGGGGACAAATTATCATACCAAATTTTAGCTGCTCCTTTCAGAGAGAAAGGAAATATTTTAGTGACAAAGTAAGTGCGCATCTTAATATCATCGGGGAATAAATTACTCAAAGTAGAGAGTTCACTCATATGTTTGATAGCACTTTCATTTTCAGTACCATAGAAAGGTTCTTTCTGAACAATATATATGTTTGATAAATCTGAGAGAAATCATAATCCTTATCTCTAATATTTATGGGAGATGCGGCAAATTTAGAATCAGGAGACAAATTATATCTAACAACTCGTCTTGCGAGAAGACTTCCCATAGCACTTGAATCTCTCGTAGCATGACATTCTTCAATGAAGTCATCATCAAGTTCAATATAAGTTTCATCAAGATCATCGCTAGGATTCCCCCTAGCTTGAGGTGAACTAATAGGTGTAATAATATTTTCAGCATTTTCAATTTGTTTAGCTCTAGCAATTGTAGTATCTAGGAAAGGACCTAACGAGCCACTCTTATCAAGCACAGTAGAAGCATCATCAAAATCATCAGGAGCATTATCAGATTCAGCAAAAGTAGCAGTAGCATGTGGTGGAGTGATAACCCACAAGTATAGGGGATCGCAGCAGTCTTCGTGGGTAGTAAAACCCAATTTATTGATTCGACACAAGGGGAGACAAAGAATACTTGAAAGCCTTAACAACGGAGTTGTCAATTCAGCTGCACTGGAAACAGACTTGCTCGCAAGAGTTTATCGATAGTAACAGCTTTATAGCGATAGCGAGTAGTGAAATAACAGCAGCAGAGTAACAGAGACAGCGAGTAGTGATTATAGTAAACAGCAGGATTAAAATATCGTAGGCACGGGGACGGATAACGGGCGTTGCATGGATGAGAGAAACTCATGTAACAATCAAGCGGGGCATTTGCGGATAATAATAAAACGGTGTCTAAGTACAAAGCAATCAATAGGCATGTGTTCCAATTATAGTCGTACGTGCTCGCAATGAGAAACTTGCACAACATCTTTTGTCCTACCAGCCAGGTGGCAGCCGGGCCTCAAGGGAATCTACTAGATATTAAGGTACTCCTTTTAATAGAGTACCGGAGCAAAGCATTAACACTCCGTGAACACATGTGATCCTCACATCACTACCATCCCCTCCGGTTGTCCCGATTTCGTCACTTCGGGGCCATTGGTTCCGGACAGCGACATGTGTATACAACTTGCAGGTAAGACCATAAACAATGAATATCATGATGAAATAATAACATGTTCAGATCTGAGATCATGGCACTCGGGCCCTAGTGACAAGCATTAAGCATAACAAGTTGCAACAATATCATCAAAGTACAAATTACGGACACTAGGCACTATGCCCTAACAATCTTATACTATTACATGACCAATCTCATCCAATCCCTACCATCCCCTTCAGCCTACAGCGGGGGAATTACTCACGCATGGATGGGGGAAACATGGCTGGTCGATGGAGAGGCGTCGGTGGTGATGGTGGCGATGATCTCCTCCAATTCCCCGTCCCGGCGGAGTGCCAGAACGGAGACTTCTGGCTCCCGAGACGGAGTTTCGCGATGTGGCGGCGTTCTGGAGGGTTTCTGGCGACTTCGACTTTTTCCCGTGCGTTTTTAGGTCGAAGGCAATAAGTAGTCCGAAAGAGGGCGTCGGGGGCCAGCCGAGGCCGCCACACACTAGGGCCGCGCGGGCCCCTCCTGGGCCGCACCGGCCTAGTGTGTGGGGCCCTCGGGCCCCACCCGGCTTGCCCTTCCGGCTCCGTCGCATTCCGGGAAAATAGGACCTTTCACATAAATTCCGAGGATTTTCCCGAAAGTTGGATTTCCGCACAAAAACGAGACACCGAACGGTTCTGCCGAAAACAGCGTTAGTCCGTGTTAGTTGCATCCAAAATACACAAATTAGAGGCAAAACAATAGCAAAAGTGTTCGGGAAAATAGATACGTTTTGGACGTATCAACTCCCCCTAAGCTTAGCTTATTGCTTGTCCTCAAGCAATTCGGTTAACAACCGAGCGATAAAAGAACTTTCACGAACACATTTGTTCATATGATGTAAATATTCTCATGCTATGGCTAACACTTAGGCAGTTCATAATAAGATACATGCAAATAAGATCATCCAATAGCTATGTCAATCATGGAAAGGTACCAACAATTAATAATAAGCATCATGAATCATGTATATAAGCAGGATTGCAATGTCCATAAAAGAGTATGATAGAGTGGTATCTCGCTTGCCCATATTTGATCAGCAAAACATAAATGCTCGAGCACCTCTGAAGTTCATAGAAAGACTAGAAATAGTGATTGTCAAAGATAAAAGCATCAAAGTTATACCACAATTAATCATATTTTGGGACAAGCATATTATACTAAGAATGACAGTTGTGCTCTCAAGAAAGTGCTCAAAGAAAGGATGGAGACTCAATGTAAAAGTAAAAGATTGACCCTTCGCGAGAGGGAAGCAGGGATTAACATGTGCTAGAGCTTTTCATTTGTAAAACAGGAGTAAAATTATTTTGAGAGGTGTTTGTTGTTGTCAACGAATGATAATGGGTACTCTAACTACCTCGTCAACCAGACTTTCAAGAGCGGCTCCCATGAAGGACGTTATCTCTACCAGCAAGGTAGATCATCCCTCTTCTCTTTTGTTTACACACGTATTTTAGTTTTATTATGGGTGACACTCCCCCAACCTTTGCTTACACAATCCATGGCTAACCGAATCCTCGGGTGCCTTCCATCAATCACATACCATGGAGGAGTGTCTATTTGCAATTTAAGTTGCTTACCGATGAATCAGGGCAAAACATGTGAAGAGAGTTATTAATGAAAGTTGATTAATTGGGGCTGGGAACCCCATTGCCAGCTCTTTTTGCAAAATTATTGGATAAGCGGATGTGCCACTAGTCCATATGAAAGTCCGTCAAGAGTAAATGACAAGATTGAAAGATAAACACCACATATTTCCTCATGAGCTATAAAACATTAACACAAATTGAGAAGCGTTTTGAAGGTTTAAAGGTAGCACATGAGAATTTACTTGGAATGGTTTGAAATGCCATGCATAGGTATTTATGGTGGACACTCTGGAATAACTTGGTTTTCATGTGTTTGGAGGCACGAGCAGCGTTCCCGCTCAGTACAAGTGAAGGCTAGCAATAGACTAGGAAGCGACAATCAAGAGAGCAGTAACTGTCATAATCATGCTTGCGACAAAAATAAATTAACGGAGGCATAAAAGTGATACAAGAACTCTGAGGTAAAGCAAATCATCGAGGCTTAATTGACATTTTGTTCAGTCATATGCATGCGTGAGCATGTGCCAAGTTGATTCAAGAGAATTATTCAGAGGAGGACACCACAATATCATACCTATTTATGAATAAAACAATGCAAGCAAACATCCATGACATGCTACTCATATTAATAAATTGGAGCTAAACATGAGAGATCATGAACTACTAGACTTTCTTAAATGACATATACCTCACATGAACCAACTAAGCATGCTCACATGGATGAGTATATGTACAAAAATGAAAACAAATAGAGTTCATACCAGCCTCTCACCACAATCAGATCGTCGAATATCGTCATTATTGCCTTTCACTTGTGTAGCTTGGATAATATGAAATGAAAACCACGCTCCAACCACCGAAGACCATTGAACTCATAAAGAACTTTACAAAACCAAAGAAGAACAGCAAATATTTTTGGTGTTTTCGAATTTGGAAGCAAGAACAAAAGGAAACAAGCAAACAAAGCAAAATCTTTTTGGATTTTCTTATAGCAAACCAACGATAGCAAATAAAGCAAGATAAAAGCAAGAAACTAAAATAAACAAGTGGTGAACAGAAACAACAGAAATACTTGTGATTCTGGCGCCAACGTGGAACCTGCACAACACAACCAAAATACTTTGCCCCAACTTAACAGTGAGGTTGTCAATCTCACCGGCTTGCTGTAAACAAAGGATTAAACGTATGGTGTGGAGAATGATGTTTGCTTGTGAAGAACAACAGAGAACAGAGATTGCAGTTGATTGTATTTCGGATGTAAAAGAATGGACCGGGGTCCACAGTTCACTAGTGGTGTCTCTCCAATAAGAAATAGCATGTTGGGTGAACAAATTACAGTTGGGCAATTGACAAATAGAGAGGGCATAACAATGCACATACATATCATGATGACTAATATGAGATTTACTTAGGGCATTACGACAAAGTACATAGACCGCTATCCAAGCATGCATCTATGCCTAAAAAGTCCACCTTCGGGTTAGCATCCGCACCCCTTCCAAGTATTAAGTTGCAAACAACAGACAATTGCATTAAGTATGGTGCGTAATGTAATCAACACAAATATCCTTAGAGAAAGCATTGATGTTTTATCCCTAGTGGCAACAACACATCCACAACCTTAGAACTTTCTGTCACTGTCTCAGATTCAATGAAGGCATGAACCCACTATCGAGCATAAATACTCCCTCTTGGAGTCACAAGTATCAACTTGGCCAGAGCCTCTACTAGCAACGGAGAGCATGCAAGATCATAAACAACACATATATGATAGATCAATAATCAACTTGACATAGTATTCCATATTCATCGGATCCTAACAAACGCAACCTGTAGCATTACAAATAGATGATCTTGATCATGATAGGCAGCTCACAAGATCTAACATGATAGCACAATGAGGAGAAGACAACCATATAGCTACTGCTATGGACCCATAGTCCAAGGATGAACTACTCACACATCAGTCTGGAGGCGGGCATGATGATGTAGAGCCCTCCGGTGATGATTCCCCTCTCCGGCAGGGTGCCGGAGGTGATCTCCTGAATCCCCCGAGATGGGATTGGCGGCAGCGGCGTCTCTGGAACTTTTTCCGTATCGTGGCTCTCGGTAATAGGGTTTTCGCGACGGAGAGTTTAAGTAGGTGGAAGGGCAGAGTCGGAGGAGGCACGGGGGCCCCACACCATAGGCCAACGCGGGCCCCATGCTGGCCGCGCCGCCCTATGGTCTGGGCGCCTCGTGGCCCCACTTCGTATCCTCTTCGGTCTTCTGGAAGCTCCGTGGAAAAATAAGACCCTGTGCGTTCGTTTCGTCAAATTCCGAGAATATTTCCTGTGTAGGATTTCTGAAACCAAAAACAGCACAAAACAGAGAACCGGCGCTTCGGCATCTCGTTAATAGGTTAGTGCCGGAAAATGCATATAAATGATGTAAAGTTTGTATAAAACATGTGAGTATTGTCATAAAACTAGCATGGAACATAAGAAATTATAGATACGTTTGAGACGTATCAAGCATCCCCAAGCTTAGTTCCTACTCGTCCTCGAGTAGGTAAACGATAACAAGGATAATTTCTGAAGTGACATGCTATCATAATCTCGATCAATACTATTGTAAAGCATATGAGATGAATGAAGTGATTTGAAGCAATGGTAAACACAATGACTAAACAACTGAATCATATAGCAAAGACTTTTCATGAATAGTACTTTCAAGACAAGCATCAATAAGACTTGCATAGGAGTTAACTCATAAAGAAATAAATTCTTAGTAGAAAGTTTTGAAGCAACACAAAGGAAGATATAAGTTTCAGAGGTTGCTTTCAACTTCAACATGTATATCTCATGGATAATTGTCAACACAAAGTAATATGATGAATGCAAATAAGCAAGTATGTAGGAATCAATGCACACAGTTGACACAAGTGTTTGCTTCTAAGATAGAAAGAAGTAGGTAAATGATGTCTACGGGAGCTTCTATTCTTGTAGACAGTGTTGGGCCTCCAAAAGCAGAGGTTTGTAGAACAGCAGCAAGTTTCCCTTAAGTGGATCACCCAAGGTTTATCGAACTCAGGGAGGAAGAGGTCAAAGATATCCCTCTCATGCAACCCCGCAACCACAAAGCAAGAAGTCTCTTGTGTCCCCAACACACCTAATAGGTGCACTAGTTCGGCGAAGAGATAGTGAAATACAGGTGGTATGAATAAATATAAGCAGTAGCAACGGCACCGGAAAAGTGCTTTGCCCAGGACGATAGAACAAGCAGTAGTAACGCAGCAGTAGTAACGCAAGTAAAACAAGTAAACAAGCAGCGATAGCAGTATTTAGGAACAAGGCCTAGGGATTAGACTTTCACTAGTGGACACTCTCAACTTTGATCACATAACAGAATAGATAAATGCATACTCTACACTCTCTTGTTGGATGATGAACACCACTAATTGCGTTGGATTACACGAACCCTCAATGCCGGAGTTAACAAGCTCCACAATATTCAATGTTCATATTTAAATAACCTTAGAGTGCATGACAGATCAACACAACTAAACCAAGTACTAACATAGCATGCACACTCGTCACCTTCACACTATGTAGGAGGAATAGATCACATCAATACCATCATAGCAATAGTTAACTTCATAATCTACAAGAGATCATAATCATAGCCTACGCCAAGTACTAACACGGATGCACACACTCGTCACCATTACACCGTGCAGGAGGAATAAACTACTTTAATAACATCACTAGAGTAGCACACGAGATAAATTGTGATACAAAACACATTGTAATCATAAAGAGATATAAATAAGCACTTCACTATGCCATTCATAACGGTGAATAAGTATTCTGTGAAATATAGCCTAAGAGACCCACACGGTGCACACACTCGTCACCTTTACACACGTGGGACAAGGAGTCTCCGGAGATCACATAAGTAAAACCCACTTGACTAGCATAATGACATCTAGATTACAAGCATCATCATATGAATCTCAATCATGTAAGGCAACTCATGAGATTATTGTATTGAAGTACATAGGAGAGAGATGAACCACATAGCTACCGGTACAGCCCCGAGCCTCGATGGAGAACTACTCCCTCCTCATGGGAGACAAGCAGCGTTGATGGAGATGGCGGTGGTGTCGATGGAGGAGCCTTCCGGGGGCACTTCCCCGTCCCGGCGGCGTGCCGGAACAGAGACTCCTGTCCCCCAGATCTTGGCTTCGCGATGGCGGTGGCTCTGGAAGGTTTCTCGTACCGTGGCTTTTTTCGTATCGAGGTTTTAGGTCCAGGGGCTTTATATAGGCGAAGAGGCGGCGTCAGAAGGTCGAAGGGGCGCCGACACTATAGGGGGGCGCGGCCCCCCTTGGCCGCGCCGGCCTAGGGTTTGGTGGGCCTGTGCCCCCTCTCTGACGGTTCTCGTGTGTTCTGGATGCTTCCGGGCAAAATAGGAACCTGGGCGTTGATTTCGTCCAATTCCGAGAATATTTCGTTACTAGGATTTCTGAAACCAAAAACAGCAGAAAACAGGAACCGGCACTTCGGCATCTTGTTAATAGGTTAGTTCCGTAAAATGCACGAATATGACATAAAATGTGCATATAACATGTAGATATCATCAATAATGTGGCATGGAACATAAGAAATTATCGATACGTCGGAGACGTATCAGCATCCCCAAGCTTAGTTTCGCTCGTCCCGAGCAGTAAACGATAACAAAGATAATTTCTGGAGTGACATGCCATCATAACCTTGATCATACTATTGTAAACATATGTAATGAATGCAGCGATCAAAACAATGGTAATGACATGAGTAAACAAATGAATCATAAAGCAAAGACTTTTCATGAATAGTACTTAAATACAAGCATCAATAAGTCTTGCATAAGAGTTAACTCATAAAGCAATAAATCAAAGTAAAGGTATTGAAGCAACACAAAGGAAGATTAAGTTTCAGCGGTTGCTTTCAACTTATAACATGTATATCTCATGGATAATTGTCAACATAGAGTAATATAACAAGTGCAATATGCAAGTATGTAGGAATCAATGCACAGTTCACACAAGTGTTTGCTTCTTAAGGTGGAGAGAAATAGGTGAACTGACTCAACATAAAAGTAAAAGAATGGTCCTTCAAAGAGGAAAGCATCGAGTGCTATATTTGTGCTAGAGCTTTGGTTTTGAAAACATAAAGAGAGCATAAAAGTAAAATTTTGAGAGGTGTTTGTTGTTGTCAACGAATGGTAGTGGGCACTCTAACTACCTCATCAACCAGACTTTCAAGAGCGGCTCCCATGAAGGACGTTATCTCTACCAGCAAGGTAGATCATCCATCTTCTCTTTTGTTTACACATGTACTTTAGTTTATTTTTTCTTTATTTATGGATGACACTCCTCCCAACCTTTTGCTTACACAAGCCATGGCTAACCAAATCCTCGGGTGCCTTCCAACAATCACATACCATGAAGGAGTGTCTATTTGCAAAATTAAGTTGCTTACTGATGAATCAGAGCAAAACATGTGAAGAGAATTATTAATGCAAGTTAATTAATCGGGTTGGGAACCCCATTGCCAGCCCTTTTTGCAAAATTATTGGATAAGCGGATGTGCCACTAGTCCATTGTGAAAGTCCGTCGAAGTAAATGACAAGATCGAAAGATAAAACACCACATACTTCCTCATGAGCTATAAAACATTGACACAAATAAGAGGTGATAAATTTTGAATTATTTAAAGGTAGCACTCAAGCAATTTACTTTGGAATGGCGGAGAAATACCATGTAGTAGGTAGGTATGGTGGACACAAATGGCATAGTGGTTGGCTCAAGGATTTTGGATGCATGAGAAGTATTCCCTCTCGATACAAGGTTTAGGCAAGCAAGGTTATTTGAAACAAACACAAGGATGAACCGGTGCAGCAAAACTCACATAAAAGACATATTGTAAACATTATAAGACTCTACACCGTCTTCCTTGTTGTTCAAACTCACTACTAGAAATTATCTAGACTTTAGAGAGACCAATTATGCAAACCAAATTTTAGCAAGCTCTATGTATTTCTTCATTAATGGGTGCAAAGTATATGATGCAAGAGCTTAAACATGAGCACAACCATTGACAAGTATCAAATTATTCAAGACACTTTAGAATTACTACATGTAGCATTTTCCAATTCCAACCATATAACAATTTAACGAAGCAGTTTCAACCTTCGCCATGAAAATTAAAGGCTAAGAACACATGTGTTCATACGAACCAGCGGAGCGTGTCTCTCTCCCACACAAGCATTTATTCAAACAAAAACAAAAGCATACAGACGCTCCAAGTAAAGTACATAAGATGTGACCGAATAAAAATATAGTTTCAAGGGAGGAACCTGATAAATTTGTCGATGAAGAAGGGGATGCCTTGGGCATCCCCAAGCTTAGACGCTTGAGTCTTCTTGAAATATGCAGGGGTGAACCACCGGGGCATCCCCAAGCTTAGAGCTTTCACTCTTCTTGATCATAGTATATCATCCTCCTCTCTTGACCCTTGAAAACTTCCTCCACACCAAACTCGAAACAACTCATTAGAGGGTTAGTGCACAATAAAAATTAACATGTTCAGAGGTGACACAATCATTATTAACACTTCCGGACATTGCATAAAGCTACTGGACATTAATGGATCAAAGAAATTCATCCAACATAGCAAAAGAGGCAATGCGAAATAAAAGGCAGAATCTGTCAAAACAGAACAGTCCGTAAAGATGGATTTTATTGAGGCACCAGACTTGCTCAAATGAAAATGCCCAAATTGAATGAAAGTTGCGTACATATCTGAGGATCACTCACGTAAATTGGCATAATTTTCCGAGTTACCTACAGAGAATTAGGCCCAGATTCGTGACAAGCAAGAAATCTGTTTCTCGCGCGAGAATCCAAATCTAGTATGAACCTTACTATCAAAGACTTTACTTGGCACAACAATGCAATAAAACTAAGATAAGGAGAGGTTGCTACAGTAGTAACAACTTCCAAGACTCAAATACAAAATAAAAGTACTGTAGCAAAATAAACAAATGGGTTATCTCCCAAGAAGTTCTTTCTTTATAGCCATTAAGATGGGCTCAGCAGTTTTAATGATGCACTCGCAAGAAATAGTATTTGAAGCAAAAGAGAGCATCAAGAGGCAAATTCAAAACACATTTAAGTCTAACATGCTTCCTATGCATAGGAGTTTTGTAAATAAACAAGTTCATGAGGAGCAAAGTGACAAGCATAGGAAGATAAAACAAGTGTAGCTTCAAAAAATTTAGCACATAGAGAGGTGTTTTAGTAACATGAAAATTTATACAACCATATTTTCCTCTCTCATAATAACTTTCAGTAGCAACATGAGCAAACTCAACAATATAACTATCACATAAAGCATTCTTATCATGAGTCTCATGCATAAAATTATTACTCTCCACATAAGCATAATCAATTTCATTAGTTGTAGTGGGAGCAAATTCAACAAAGTAGCTATCATTATTATTCTCATCAAGTGTAGGAGGCATAGTATAATCACAATAAAATTTACTCTCCATAGTAGGTGGCACCAAAAGACCACTATCATTATAATCATCATAAATAGGAGGCAAAGTATCATCAAAGAAAATTTTATCCTCAATGCTTGGGGGACTAAAAAGATCATGAAAACCAGCTTCCCCAAACTTAGAATTTTCTATATCATTATCAACAATGGTGTTCAAAGCGTTCATACTAATATTACTACCAGCATGCAAATAAGGTTCCATAGGTTTTTTAATTTTCGCATCAAACCATCCATGTCTTAAATCAGGAAATAGAATAAGAAGCTCATTGTCGTCCATTATGCCAAACTAGTGTAAACAAGAAACAAAAAGATGCAATTGCAGGATCTAAAGGAAATAGCTTCGAGTACTTACAACGGCGAAAATAGCTTAGTAGCCGAGATCCGGAGTGTGACTACCTTTTACCTTTCCTCCCCGGCAACGGCGCCGTAAAATAGCTTGATGTCTACGGGAGCTTCTATTCTTGTAGACAAGTGTTGGGCCTCCAAGAGCAGAGGTTTGTAGAACAGCAGCAAGTTTCCCTTAAGTGGATCACCCAAGGTTTATCGAACTCGTGGAGGAAGAGGTCAAAGATATCCCTCTCATGCAACCCCGCAACCACAAAGCAAGAAGTCTCTTGTGTCCCCAACACACCTAATAGGTGCACTAGTTCGGCGAAGAGATAGTGAAATACAGGTGGTATGAATAAATATAAGCAGTAGCAACGGCACCGTGAAAGTGCTTTGCCCAGGACGAGTAAACAAGCAAGTAGTAACGCAAGAAAACGAGAAACAAGCAGCGATAGCGATATTTAGGAACAAGGCCTAGGGATTAGACTTTCACTAGTGGACACTCTCAACTTTGATCACATAACAGAATAGATAAATGCATACTCTACACTCTCTTGTTGGATGATGAACACCACTAATTGCGTAGGATTACACGAACCCTCTATGCCGGAGTTAACAAGCTCCACAATATTCAATGTTCATATTTAAATAACCTTTGAGTGCATGACAGATCAACACAACTAAACCAAGTACTAACATAGCATGCACACTGTCACCTTCACACTATGTAGGAGGAATAGATCACATCAATACCATCATAGCAATAGTTAACTTCATAATCTACAAGAGATCATAATCATAGCCTACGCCAAGTACTAACATGGATGCACACACCGTCACCATTACACCGTGCAGGAGGAATAAACTACTTTAATAACATCACTAGAGTAGCACACGAGATAAATTGTGATACAAAACACATTGTAATCATAAAGAGATATAAATAAGCACTTCACTATGCCATTCATAACAGTGAATAAGTATTCGTGAAATATAGCCTAAGAGACCCACACAGGTGCACACACTCGTCACCTTTACACACGTGGGACAAGGAGTCTCCGGAGATCACATAAGTAAAACCCACTTGACTAGCATAATGACATCTAGATTACAAGCATCATCATATGAATCTCAATCATGTAAGGCAGCTCATGAGATTATTGTATTGAAGTACATAGGAGAGAGATGAACCACATAGCTACCGGTACGGCCCCGAGCCTCGATGGAGAACTACTCCCTCCTCATGGGAGACAGCAGCGTTGATGGAGATGGCGGTGGTTTCGATGGAGGAGCCTTCCGGGGGCACTTTCCGTGCCGGCGGCGTGCCGGAACAGATACTCCTGTCCCCGCATCTTGGCTTCGCGATGGCGGCGGCTCTGGAAGGTTTCTCGTACCGTGGCTTTTTTTGTATCGAGGTTTTAGGTCCAGGGGCTTTATATAGGCGAAGAGGCGGCGTCAGAAGGTCGAAGGGGCGCCGACACTATAGGGGGCGCGGGCCCCCTTGGCCGCGCCGTCCTAGGGTTTGGTGGGCTTGTGCCCCCTCTCCGGCGGTTCTCGTGTGTTCCGGATGCTTCCGGGCAAAATAGGAACCCGGGCGTTGATTTCGTCCAATTCCGAGAATATTTCATTACTAGGATTTCGAAACCAAAAACAAGCAAAAACAACAACTGGCACTTCGGCATCTTGTTAATAGGTTAGTTCCAGAAAATGCACGAATATGACATAAAATGTGCATATAACATGTAGATATCATCAATAATGTGGCATGGAACATAAGAAATTATCGATACGTCGGAGACGTATCAGTAAACTGACTCAACATAAAGTAAAAGAATGGGCCCTTCGCAGAGGGAAGCATGGATTACTATTTTTGTGCTAGAGCTTTTATTTTGAAAACATAGAAACAATTTTGTCAACGGTAGTAATAATTCATATGTGTTATGCATAAGACATCCTATAAGTTGCAAGCCTCATGCATAGACTACCAATAGTGCTCGCACCTTGTCCTAATTAGCTTGGATTTACATGGATTATCATTGCATAACATATGTTTCAACCAAGTGTCACAAAGGGGTACCTCTATGCCGCCTGTACAAAGGTCCAAGGACATAAATCACATTTGATTTCTCGTTTTTGATAGATCTCAACTAAGGACATCCATACCGGGACAACATAGAAAACGAGATAATGGACTCCTCTTTAATGCATAAGCATTCAACAACGGATAATATTCTCATAAGAGATTGAGGATTAATGTCCAAACTGAAACTTCCACCATGATTCATGGCTTTAGTTAGCGGCCCAATGTTCTTCTCTAACAATATGCATACTCAAACCATTTAATCATGATAAATCGCCCTTACTTCAAACAAGATGAACATGCATAGTGATGCGTGTAATTGACACATCCGTTGGGAACCCCAAGAGGAAGGTGTGATGCGCATAGCGGCAAGTTTCCCTCAGTAAGAAACCAAGGTTTAATCGAACCAGTAGGAGTCAAGAAGCACGTTGAAGGTTGATGGCGGCGGGATGTAGTGTGGCGCAACACCGGAGATTCCGGCGCCAACGTGGAACCTCGCACAACACAACCAAAGTACTTTGCCCCAATGAAACAAGTGAGGTTGTCAATCTCACCGGCTTGCCGTAACAAAGGGTTAACCGTATTGTGTGGAAGATGATTGTTTGCAAGAAAACAAGTAAAACAAGTATTGCGAGCAGATTTGTATTCCAAGTATAAAAGAATGGACCGGGGTCCACAGCTCACTAGAGGTGTCTCTCCCATAAGATAAAAGCATGTTGGGTGAACAAATTACAGTCGGGCAATTGACAAATAGAGAGGGCATAACAATGCACATACATGTCATGATAAGTACAGTGAGATTTAATTGGGCATTACGACAAAGTACATAGACCGCCATCCAACCGCATCTATGCCTAAAAAGTCCACCTTCAAAGTTATCGTCCGAACCCCTTCCAGTATTAAGTTGTAAAACAACGGACAATTGCATTAAGTATGGTGTGTAATGTAATCAATAACTACATCCTCGGACATAGCATCAATGTTTTATCCCTAGTGGCAACAACACAACCTTAGGGGTTTCTGTCACTCCCCCAGGTGTCAATGCAAGCATGAACCCACTATTGAGCATAAATACTCCCTCTTGGAGTTACTAGCATCAACTTGGCCAGAGCCTCTACTAATAACGGAGAGCATGCAAGATCATAAACAACACATATGTAATAACTTGATAATTAACATAACATGGTATTCTCTATCCATCGGATCCCGACAAACACAACATAGAGTATTACAGATAGATGATCTTGATCATGTTAGGCAGCTCACAAGATCCAACAATGAAGCACAATGAGGAGAAGACAACCATCTAGCTACTGCTATGGACCCATAGTCCAGGGGTGAACTACTCACTCATCACTCCGGAGGCGACCATGGCGGTGTAGAGTCCTCCGGGAGATGAATCCCCTCCGGCAGGGTGCCGGAGGAGATCTCCGTAATCCCCCGAGATGGGATTGGCGGCGGCGGCGTCTCGCAAGGTTTTCCGTATCGTGGTTTTTCGCCTCGGGGGTTTCGCGATGGAGGCTTTAAGTAGGCGGAAGGGCAACGTGGGGGCCACACGGGGCCCCACACTACAGGTCGGTGCGGCCAAGGGCCGGGCCGCGCCGCCCTATAGTGTCGGCCCCTCGTGGCCCCACTTCGACTCCTCTTCGGTCTTCCGGAAGCTTCGTGGCAAAATAGGACCCCGGGTCTTGATTTCGTCCAATTCCGAGAATATTTCGTTACTAGGATTTCTGAAACCAAAAACAGCGAAAAACAACGAACCGGCTCTTCGGCATCTTGTTAATAGGTTAGTTCCGTAAAATGCACGAATATGACATAAAGTGTGCATAAAACATGTAGGTATCATCAATAATGTGGCATGGAACATAAGAAATTATCGATACGTTGGAGACGTATCAGCATCCCCAAGCTTAGTTCTGCTCGTCCCGAGCAGGTAAAACGATAACAAAGATAATTTCGAAGTGACATGCCATTCATAACCTTGATCATACTATTTGTAAACATATGTAATGAATGCAGCGATCAAAACAATGGTAATGACATGAGTAAACAAGTGAATCATAAAGCAAAGACTTTTCATGAATAGTACTTCAAGACAAGCATCAATAAGTCTTGCATAAGAGTTAACTCATAAAGCAATAAATCAAAGTAAAGGTATTGAAGCAACACAAAGGAAGATTAAGTTTCAGCGGTTGCTTTCAACTTGTAACATGTATATCTCATGGATAATTGTCAACATAGAGTAATATAACAAGTACAATATGCAAGTATGTAGGAATCAATGCACAGTTCACACAAGTGTTTGCTTCTTGAGGTGGAGAGAGATAGGTGAACTGACTCAACATAAAAGTAAAGAGAATGGTCCTTCAAAGAGGAAAGCATCGATTGCTATATTTGTGCTAGAGCTTTTATTTTGAAAACATGAAACAATTTTGTCAACGGTAGTAATAAAGCATATGAGTTATGTACATTATATCTTACAAGTTGCAAGTCTCATGCATAGTATACTAATAGTGCCCGCACCTTGTCCTAATTAACTTGGACTACCGGATCTTTGCAATGCACATGTTTTGACCAAGTGTCACAATGGGGTACCTCCATGCCGCCTGTACAAAGGTCTAAGGAGAAAGCTCGCATTTTGGATTTCTCGCTTTTGATTATTCTCAACTTAGACATCCATACCGGGACAACATGGACAACAGATAATGGACTCCTCTTTAATGCATAAGCATGTGGCAACAATTATTATTCTCATATGAGGTTGAGGATATATGTCCAAAACTGAAACTTCCACCATGAATCATGGCTTTAGTTAGCGGCCCAAAGTTCTTCTCTAACAATATGCATGCTCCAACCATGAAGGTGGTAGATCTCTCTTACTTCGGACAAGACGGACATGCATAGCAACTCACATGATATTCAACAAAGAATAGTTGATGGCATCCCCATAAGCATGGTTATCGCACAACAAGCAACTTAATAAAAGATAAAGTGCATAAGTACATATTCAATACCACAATAGTTTTTAAGCTATTTGTCCCATGAGCTATATATTGCAAAGGTGAATGATGGAATTTTAAAGGTAGCACTCAAGCAATTTACTTTGGAATGGCGGATAAATACCATGTAGTAGGTAGGTATGGTGGACACAAATGGCATAGTGGTTGGCTCAAGTATTTTGGATGCATGAGAAGTATTCCCTCTCGATACAAGGTTTAGGCTAGCAAGGTTATTTGAAACAAACACAAGGATGAACGGTACAGCAAAACTCACATAAAAGACATATGGTAAACATTATAAGACTCCATACCGTCTTCCTTGTTGTTCAAAACTCAATACTAGATGTTATCTAGACTCTAGAGAAACCAAATATGCAAACCAAATTAGCAAGCTCTAAGTATTTCTTCATTAATGGGTGCAAAGTATATGATGCAAGAGCTTAAACATGAGCACAACAATTGCCAAGTATCAAATTATCCAAGACATTATAGCAATTTACTACATGTATCATTTTCCAATTCCAACCATATAACAATTTAACGAAGAAGAAACTTCGCCATGAATACTATGAGTAGAGCCTAAGGACATATTTGTCCATATGCTACAGCGGAGCGTGTCTCTCTCCCATAAAGTGAATGCTAGGATCCATTTTATTCAAACAAAACAAAAACAAAAACAAACCGACGCTCCAAGCAAAGTACATAAGATGTGACGGAATAAAAATATAGTTTCGGGGAGGAACCCGATAATGTTGTCGATGAAGAAGGGGATGCCTTGGGCATCCCCAAGCTTAGACGCTTGAGTCTTCTTATAATATGCAGGGGTGAACCACCGGGGCATCCCCAAGCTTAGAGCTTTCACTCTCCTTGATCATATTGCATCATACTCCTCTCTTGATCCTTGAAAACTTCCTCCACACCAAACTCGAAACAACTCATTAGAGGGTTAGTGCATAATAAAAATTCACATGTTCAGAGGTGACACAATCATTCTTAACACTTCTGGACATTGCATAAAGCTACTGACATTAATGGATCAAAGAAATTCATCCAACATAGTAAAAGAGGCAATGCAAAATAAAAGGCAGAATCTGTCAAAACAGAACAGTCCGTAAAGATGGATTTTATTAGGCCACCAGACTTGCTCAAACGAAAATGCTCAAATTGAATGAAAGTTGCGTACATATCTGAGGATCACGCACGTAAATTGGCTTAATTGTCTGAGCTACCTACAGAGAGGCAGGTCGAAATTCGTGACAGCAAAGAAATCTGTAACTGCGCAGTAATCCAAATCTAGTATTCACTTTACTATCAAAGACTTTACTTGGCACAACAAAACACAAAACTAAGATAAGGAGAGGTTGCTACAGTAGTAAACAACTTCCAAGACACAAATATAAAACAAAAATACTGTAGTAAAAACATGGGTTGTCTCCCATAAGCGCTTTTCTTTAACGCCTTTCAGCTAGGCGTAGAAAGTGTATCTCAAGTGACATCGAAGGGTGGTGCACCTACAGCGGGGTTTGGAGTTTTCTCAACCATGCATAGTATATTGGATACATAAGTTTCAGCGTCTCCCTTTTCATTAGTCTTGGGCTTGCTACTCTCATCGAACAAATTTTCGGGAACAAGCCAAGCATAGTTATTTTCTAGTGCATCATTCATAGCTAGGAGTTTACATGGTATTGGTGCTTTGATCTCCCCTCCATCATTAACATTATTAGTGTACCTTATCCTATCCATATCCATTTTTTCAAGGAGACCAACAAAATTAGTATGAGAACCAAGCATATTAAATTTAGCAAAGACCTTTCTAGCTTCTCTTGCTAGACCACCAAATTTTCTAAGAAGGGTTTCTAAAACAAAATCTTTCTTTTCCCCCTCTTCCAAATCACCAAGTGTAAGAAACATGTGTTGGATTATAGGATTGAGATTAACAAATTTAGTTTCCAACAAGCGAACTAAAGCAACAGCAGCAATTTCATAAGTAGGAGCAAGTTCTACCAAGTGTCTATCTTCAAAATCTTCAACGGTACTAACATGGGTGAAAAATTCTTCTATATTGTTCCTCCCAATTATAGACCCTTGTCCTACCGGTATGTTCTTTGTGGTAAAATTAAAAGGAAACATGATGAGTAAAGTAAATGCAAGTAAACTAATTTTTTTGTGTTTTTGATATAGCAAACAAGATAGCAAATAAAGTAAAACTAGCAACTAATTTTTTTTTGTGTTTTGATATAATGCAGCAAACAAAGTAGTAAATAAAATATAGCAAGACAAAAACAAAGTAAAGAGATTGAGAAGTGGAGACTCCCCTTGCAGCGTGTCTTGATCTCCCCGGCAACGGCGCCAGAAATTTGCTTGATGCGTGTAGTTGACACGTCCGTTGGGAACCCCAAGAGGAAGGTGTGATGCGCACAGCGGCAAGTTTCCCTCGGTTAGAAACCAAGGTTTAATCGAACCGAGTAGGAGTCAAGAAGCACGTTGAAGGTTGATGGCGGCGGGATGTAGTGCGGCGCAACACCGGAGATTCCGGCGCCAACGTGGAACCCGCACAACACAACCAAAGTACTTTGCCCCAACGAAACGAGTGAGGTTGTCAATCTCACCGGCTTGCTGTAACAAAGGATTAACCGTATTGTGTGGAAGATGATTGTTTGCAGAGAAATTAGTAAAACAAGTATTGCAAGCAGATTTGTATTTCAAGTATTAAAGAATGGACCGGGGTCCACAGTTCACTAGAGGTGTCTCTCCCATAAGATAAAAGCATGTTGGGTGAACAAATTACGGTCGGGCAATTGACAAATAGAGAGGGCATAACAATGCACATACATGACATGATAAGTATAGTGAGATTTAATTGGGCATTACGACAAAGTACATAGACCGCCATCCAACCGCATCTATGCCTAAAAAGTCCACCTTCGAGGTTATCATCCGAACCCCCTCCGGTATTAAGTTGCAAAGCAACGGACAATTGCATTAAGTATGGTGCGTAATGTAATCAATAACTACATCCTCGAACATAGCATCAATGTTTTATCCCTAGTGGCAACAAGCACATCCATAACCTTAGGGGTTTCTGTCACTCCCCAGTATTCACGGAGACATGAACCCACTATCGAGCATAAATACTCCCTCTTGGAGTTAAAAGCAAAAACTTGGCCGGAGCCTCTACTAGTAACGGAGAGCATGCAAGATCATAAACAACACATATGTAATAACTTGATAATTAACATGACATGGTATTCTCTATCCATCGGATCCCGACAAACACAACATAGAGTATTACGGATAGATGATCTTGATCATGTTAGGCAGCTCACAAGATCCAACAATGAAGCACAATGAGGAGAAGACAACCATCTAGCTACTGCTATGGACCCATAGTCCAGGGGTGAACTACTCACTCATCACTCCGGAGGCGACCATGGCGGTGTAGAGTCCTCCGGGAGATGAATCCCCTCTCCGGCAGGGTGCCGGAGGAGATCTCCGTAATCCCCCGAGATGGGATCGGCGGCAGCGGCGTCTCAGTAAGGTTTTCCGTATCGTGGTTTTTCGCATCAGGGGTTTCGCGACGGGGGCTTTAAGTAGGCGGAAGGGCAGAGTCGGGGGCCGGACGAGGGGCCACACCATAGGGCGGCGCGGGCCCCCTAGGCCGCGCCGCCTTGTGGTGTCGCCACCTCGTGGCCCCACTTCGTATGTTCTCCGGTCTTCTGGAAGCTCCGTGGAAAAATAGGCCCCTGGGTCTTCGTTTCGTCCAATTCCGAGAATATTTCGTTACTAGGATTTCTGAAACCAAAAACAGCAGAAAACGAGAACCGGCACTTCGGCATCTTGTTAATAGGTTAGTTCCAGAAAATGCACGAATATGACATAAAGTGTGCATAAAACATGTAGGTATCATCAATAATATGGCATAGAACATAAGAAATTATCGATACGTCGGAGACGTATCACACGCAAAAGGCTAATAACTCTATATGTGGTGGGTAAGGGGTGGATAGCAAACGAAAAAGATCAACGGAAAAGTCTATTGTCAAATGTGGGTAAGATCCAAAGTCAAATGTCAAAAGTGGTGATCTATGTCAAGAAACACGGAAACACACACAAGGAGAACAATGGGGTTAGCACGACCAAGGAAGTGAGCTAAGTAACAAGATGATCCTAACGAAGACTATAAGCTCGGTGTCACGCCAACACAAGAGAGACCGTAGCTTGGTTGCACAAGAAAGAAGCAACAAGATTTGCACAAATGCCACTCTTCTCTTTTCTCTCTTAGTGCTTACAAGCTTTGCATTTCTCGGTATCGGTGGACACACACTCTATTTCTATTTCTTTTTTCATTTTTTTTCACTTTTTTTTCTCTATGCTTAGAAGCTTTATTTTTCTCTATGTATATGTCACACTTTTCTTCTTTTGTGTATCTTTCTCACCGAGCTTGCTTCGGAGCTTTGCTCAACACAACGCACACACACCCTCTCACGGTCGTGACACTTGTGCAATGCTTCGCAACACTCGGAAAGCCACTCTCAATGGGATAGGTACGCAAAGGAAGAAAGGGGCTACAAGGGTTAGGGGAGGCAAGTTATACCTATTGACGTTAGGCGGTGTCAAGCACACGAACTTGCGATGGTGTCGACGATGGCGGTGTCGAAGTTGCGCCGGAATCCGGGGTGCCGAAGGTGTCGCCGCGGTGTTGATGTAGACGCGGAAGCTTGGTAGACAAACCTTGCACTCCAAAACGGAAACCGAGCAAATTAAGTCAATGCCCGAAAAGTTTGGTCAAAACGAGCGGTCAAAAGTTGGGCTCCAAAAATCGTCAAAAATTAGAGATGGATTATGTGGAGTATTTGGGGGATGCAGTTAAAATTTGGAGTCAAACGGGCTCCGAAAAGTTGTCAAAATTTCGGGCAAAAAGTGGAGTCAAAATTGGACGAAACTGGTCCAGAACCCGGTCAACCGGATTCCTGGCCGGACCATCCGGTTGCCGCTCGGTTTCGCTCCGGTCCGAGCAGTTTTTCCCGGTTGCTACCCGGTCTGGCTCCGGTTTGGCTCCGGTTGGTGGAGAAATCAGGCCGGGGCAGTTGGTGCGCGCAGGGAGCAGATGGGATTGGAGCGCAGCGTGGTGGAGATGGATGCGGGTGGTGCTGGCCTCGAGCTGGTGGAGGAGCAAGCGCGAGCTGGGCGGGGCGCAGCGTGTACGCGGGCGGGAGATGGCCGGGTGTTTGGTGGCGACCTGCGCGTGGGCGCGCGCTGCAAGGTGAGCGGAAGGGCGGCGGTTTGGCCAGCCTAGTCGTGAGCTTGCGCGGGTGGAGGCGAGTGGAGCGGCGCGCAGCGTGCAGTGTGGTGGGCGGCGAGCCAAAACGGAGGTCAACGCGGGGCGGCTTGGTGGGTGTAGCGCGCGCGAAGGTGAGCCAGGGGCAGGATGCGTGGTGCTAGCGGCGAGCTCGGGGCGGCGGCTCGGCTGAGCGGAACTACGGCAGGTGGCGGCGGCGGGCGGGCCAGGGGCGCGGCGAGCTGAGCGCGTTGTGGATGGACAGCGGCGGCAGTGCCGTGGCAGGCCGGCCGGCAGTGCCGGGCACGAAGAACTTGCTCGAATTTGGACGAACTGCAGCGAAAAAACGGACAAAGAATCGTCGATTGCCAGAGATTTAGAAGGAATTGAAGCACCAAAATTTGAGGAATGATAGATCAGCACTAGTAACACCAGATCCGTGGATCAAAACCACAAAAAACGCAATAAATCCGGAGATCAAATTTCGAGCTATTTTTTGGGGAAAATTTTTGGACGAAAATTGGAGAGATTTGTGGTCAAATTCATGGCAACCTTTGCTCTGATACCATATGATGCGGCCTAAGGCGACGTGGGTTGCCCGATCTCACGAATTGACCAAGGGAAAGGCGGGGGAGAGGAAGAACACGAAGAACACGGCGATGAACACACGCAAACACACGGGACACAACCTGATACAATTCCGGTTTACTCCCGATAGCCCGAACCAATATCCCGATAGAATCTCTCAAGAGAAAGACACACGGTAGAATCCCCGAGAGGAAGATCGGTATACGATCGGTGGAATCACACGAGTGAGAGACCGGTGGTAGAATCACAAGTGTGAGAGACTAATCATATAAGGAGTGCCTTGTACAATAGATTTGGATAATCTAAGGAGGGGGTTACCCTAATCCCAAAGGGATGGTGGAGGCATGAGCCTAATTCTCTCAAGTTCATTCCTAACCTAGTGAAGGGGGAGGTGGGAGCCTATATATAGGGAGCCACTAAGGAGGGGTAGTTTAGGCATACAAAGAGCATAGTGGGATGGTTTATATTATGAGCTTCGTAGTGGGGACGGCGGTGTCGGCGTAGGCATGGCGACAGTGCCGTCTTCCTCCGGCGTCGAGCAGGGTGGCCGTGCCGGCCACTCCGTGGCGGTAGTGCCGGCCTTCCTAGACGTGTCTCCTTCTTCCGTCTCCTCTTCCATGCTTCCGTGACGTCGGACTTGAGCTTAGTTCTTGATGATGACCATGATGCGGATAAGACCGAAGGTCGGGCTGCATCAAAAATATTGGCGAAGTTTGGTGGTTAGGAATTCACCGCCATTATCACACTGCAAGCATTGAATGGTGACATGAAACTGAGTGTGAATATAAGTGAAAAATCGCATAAGAGTGTCACAAGTATCAGATTTATTGCGTAAGGGAAAGGTCCAAGAATAATGGGAGAAATCATCAAGCACAACTAGATAAAATGTGTAACCTGAAAAGCTAGTAATCAGAGATGTCCACAAGTCGCAATGGAAGAGTTGAAATGCAGCGGAAGTATGAGAGGTGGAGGTGGGGAAGGGGAGGCGTGCTTGACGACCTAGTTGGCAAGCCTCACAAATGGATGAGCTACGAGTGGAGTTATTATTACATGTGTCGAGGAAATCCAAAGGAAAATGGGAAATAGATGATGTGCTAGGGTGCCCAAGCCGTCGATGCCAAACGTCGCCGCCGGTGGTGGAGAGCGTTGCCTGTGTCGATGGAGTGGAGCCGTGGAATGGGTAGAGGTCCCCGTCACTATTGCAGCGAAGAAGAAGGGTCTGGGTAGCGAGGTCCTTCACGGAAAAACCAAACGGATCAAATTCAATTGAAACAAAGTTGTCACGAGTAAATTGGCGAACGGATATAAGGTTTGTGACTATGTCAGGGGAAACAAGGACATTTTGTAAGTAGAGCGGGAGAGATGAAATTTGGACAGAACCTACAGCGAGAATGGGAAGTTTGGACCCGTTGCCTACAACAATATGCTGAGAATTTGCATGACCTAAAGTGGAGTGAGTTGTGGTTAAGTTACCCGTCTTACCGGTGACGTGGGAGGTGGCGCCGGAGTCCATGAACCATTCGGGAGGCTGCTGCGGGTACGAGGTTGTGGAGTTGCTCATGGCCTGGTGCAGCATGGCGGCATGGTCGAAGGAGTACGACGGGACGCTGGAGGAGAGCGAGGGCTGCGGTGGGCCGCCGTAGTGGATGGCCGCGTACGCCTGCGAGGGTGCGCCCGGACGGGGTCCGAGGACACCCGCGGCATTGGGTGGCGCCCATGGAGCACGCGTTGGTGGGAAGGGTGTGCCCCACGGGGCAAAGTAACCCATCCAGGGCTGCTGGGAGGAGCCGCCTGCTCCCCCGTACTGGAAACCGCCGAATGGGTGTGGTTGGCCACTGCCGCGCCCGCCGGACTGGTGCCCACCGTAGCCGCCATGCTGGTTCCCGGCAGGGCCACCTCCGCCGTGCTGAGGCCCGCCGTGGGCGCCGCCCGGTTGGTAGCCGGGGATGGGGTTCTTACCCCGGTAGTTGGGGCTGACACCACCCGGGTAGCCGACGTTAGGAGCGCCGCCGCGCGCACCCCCGCCGTACTGGGCGCGGTCACCTCCGTACTGGCCGCGGTCACCACCGATGTGCTGGCTGCCGCCGCGGTTGCCACTGCTGTGTTGGCTGCCGCCGCGCCCGCCGCCGCCCTGGCCGTGGACGACCATGACCTGGGCGCCCTCATCCTGCTCCTCCTCGGCGAGGGAGGCCTCCGCAAGAAGGAGCCGGGAGCAGGCGTTCTCGAAGGACGGGAGCGGGTCAAAGTGCTGGATCAAGGCCGAGGGGAGCTTGAACTTCTTCCCGAGGCCAGCAAGGAGCTGCATCGTGAGGTCGGGGTCGGCGACGGGGTAGCCGATGTTGGCGAGGTCGTCGGCGATTGATTGGAGGCGGCCGGCGTAGACGGAGATGCTGAGGTCCCCGCGAGGCGTGGTCCGGAACTTCTTGCTCAGGTAGACGTACCTCGACGAGCGGTTGGCGAAGAAGAAATTGTGAAGGCGTGTCCACGTGGTACAGGCGCGGCCGTCGGTGCCTTGGACAAGTCGGAGGAGGTCATCCGCGAGAGTGGCCATGAACCACAGCGAGATGTGTATGTCGACGGCGCGCCACTCGTCGTCGGGAAAGGCCGGGGCAGCCCCCTCCGTGATATGGTCGAGGGCATTGTACATGGTAAGGAGAAAGGTGAAGATCTGACGCCATCGGGAAAGGTTTTGGCCAGAGGAGTTTACTTTGAAATCGATGTGATCCTTGATGTGGACATCTCGGATGTTCACAGAAGAGGTGGCAGGGGCAGGGTGGTGGAGCGCCGGAGTGGGGAGAGAGGGGGCAGCGGAGGTGGGGATGACGGGGAGGGAGGGAGGAGGAAGATCGGCGCCGAACAGGCCGGAGCCGTCGCCATGGAGAGGAGTGGGTGGTGCTCGGGGTCTGGAATTTTGGAGATCAGGTAGGGGTGTGTGTGGATCAGTGTCCAGGTGAGAGGAGAGGGAGATTGTGGCCGCCGCCGTGGCCGGAGAGGAAGAAGATTGGAGGGCGTCGGCCATGGGAGGAGAGGAGGTTTCGCTCTGATACCAAGCTGAACGATAGAATAGATTGATTGATCGTGGTGTTCGGTTACAGGGATTACAAGTACCACGTAGTGGTTCTGATCCTAAAGTCTAGGAACTAGTTGTTACCATACACGTTACACAAGAGTACATGAGATTAACGTGTCAACAGGATCATGCTCGTCGTCATCCGTGCCGTTAGCGCGCACAAGTTCATCCTACACCATTACTTGTTCTTTCAGCTCAGCTAAGCGTCTAGTTTCAGATGTCTCCTACTCCTATTAATTATGAAGCAGCACTACCTATTGCTTTCTTTGCGTTTGGTCCGAACTACAGCGAGCGCAAGGCCCTTTCATCTCAAGCGCATTGTGGATAGCGAGCGCGTGTGGCCGCCAGAGGTAACAAAGCTAAGCGGATCGTAGTTAATTTTGCAACACAGAAAATATCTCGTGTGTTTCAAAGTTTTCCCTTGCCTATTTGCTTACGATTAGACTTCCTCAGCTATGGACAGATAAAATATACATGGCTGGTCTTTGGTATTATATATATGTATGAGATGGCTCAAATTATTAATAATTTACCGCAGGTAATATCTGGTGGTTGCTAGAAATTGATTTCGTGAGATACATTTGCATTCAATTTCTTCATAAATACCAACCATCTCTACTACTACACCACGATATTGCGACTACTATACCATATATCAACACCGGCCGTGTGATATCTTTTATTTATGTAGTTTTTTTTATGGATTTGACCATTTTGAGGAGTCTAATCTAACCTAAAAAAAACCAAACCCTCAAACCGGCTTACAGATGTGTTGCAGGTTACGGTTTGAGGGGTCTTCTAAAGATGCTCTAAGAAAATGAAAACTCCGGCGTACGTCGGGATCTGGCCAAATCTTATAGCCTACTTGAACACGCAGCATTTTCATGGGCCCATGCCCATCATATCAGGTATCCCTTTTCTTTTCTCTGCTATTTCTGTCTTTTCCTTTATGATATTTTTTGTTTTTCCAAAATCTCAACTTTTTCTAGAAAGCCAAAATAATTTTTGATGAACTTTTTAAAAAACAATTTGAATATTTTTGAATCTTGAATAAACATTTTTCTTTAAATACACATATTTTCAAAATCTAAACATTTTTCAAAATTTGATTTTGAAGATTTTTAAATATACACATTAAAAAAATCTAAACATTTTCACAAACGAACATTTTTTAGAAATTAAAAAATGTAAAACTTGAAGAAAATTCAAATTTTGAGTGAATTTATAAATTTAAACAAATTTCAAAATATGAATAAATTTCGAATTTTGAATGAGTTTCAAAATTTAAACAAATTTCTTCGAACGATTTTCGAAATCTGAAGAAATTTAAGATTGGAACATTTTTAAAATCTAAACATTTCGACATTTAATAAAATTGCAATTAAATTATAAAAGTTAAAGAAAAAAACTGAAAAACAAAAGAGAAATAGAAAAGGAAGTAAAAACTGAAAAATGAAAAAAGCAAAATGGGGCAAGCATATCTTACCGGGAGGGGTGTGGGTGGGCGGGAGGAGTGTTATACACCGACCGGCTCGGTTTATAGCACATGCCGAACACCCCCACGGTAGGTGTTGGGCCGACCAATTTTGTTTCTTTTGCCTTTTTTTGATTTTTCTGTTTTATTGTGTTCTTAAAATTTGAACTTTTTTTCAAAACCTTGTTTTTTTATAGTTGAACAATTTTTTGAGGAACATATTTATAATTTGAACATTTTTAAAATTTGGGGGAAAATATTTTTTCTAAATATGACATTTCTTGAAAATATGAATTTTTTAATATGAACATTTTTAAAAATGTGGAATTTTTTCCTTAAAAAGTTGAAAAAATTCAAAAAGAAAATTGAATTTGATTTTTTTTCAAATTTACGAGTAAGAAAGCAACTTGACATTATGATCCCCGAGAAGAGGATTCGTACTATAGTAGGTTTGTTTTCCATTTCCAGGTCCTGGGAAATGGCGAAGTGGAGTCGACCTTTGGGAGGTATGTTGAAACTGAACGTTGATGCTGCTTTTAATCATGATACCAATGCTTGTGCAACCGGAGTTGTTATAAGAGATGAAAAAGGAGGCTTCATTACAGCTAGAAGCAAAAAAATTTAAAAGGCAGTTAATCCTGCAGTAAAGGAGGCTATTATTCCAAAAAAGGGCGAATACAACCAACTATTACTAAGAATCTCATCTTTGGACCAAAAGCAAGCAAGAGGTGGAATACCACTAAGCTCCTTTGCCCTATGACAAAAGTCTACTTTGAATGATCATTTTACTAGCTCCTTAAGAAGATATGATACTTCTACTTTTGACACCCTTTTTTTGCCTATTTTGAAACTCTTCCACTTAGCAGCTTCCGCACGAAGTCTTCCTCGGGAATGGTTGATCTTGGAATTTCATCGAGTCACGCCCGCTCCTGAAAAGGGGTCTGAAAAGGAAGAGGAGCAATGGAATCACCGAGTCGTATGAAAAGAGGGCTCTTCTTTTTAATCTTAACACAAAGGCTAGCTCCCCTGGGGTTGTCATATTACAATCATTTGTATTACTTTCCTACCAATCCTGAACTAGCTATGACGAGACTATGTGCTATAATGCTGAACTAAGGACGTTCCGCCTTATCTATAGAAACAGTCGACTGAGTTCTGAACGAATGGGATCCTTGGTGGGTAATGGCTCAATCTATTTTTCCTAAATGTGAACATTTCTTAGTTTTTAACATTTTTTAGTTTCGAAAATTTTAAAGTTTGAATTTTTTAAAATGTAAACAATTTTAAAATTTGAACGTTTTACGAATTAGAAAAAAAAAGAGAAAGAATAAACAGGAAACGAAAAAAGAAGAAGAAGAAAGGGCAAATGGGCCGGGTCCATACCCGACCAGGAGTGTGCGGCATGCTGTATACACTAAACACCAGGTCGATGTATAAGATCTGCCGGTGTGTGGTGGCTGCTACTACCTCCGATTCAAGAAATAAGGCGTCCTCATTTTACGTGTTTTTCGTTTGACTAAAAATTACTTCAAATATACAAAGATTATTTGTATGAAATTAACACCATTAGAAAGTGTTTTTCAATATGAATCCAACGATACTAATTATATATAATATAACCAAAATTTTGTTGCTTAATTTTTATGGTCATTGTTAAAATACGCGTGCGGCTTATTTTTTGGGACGAGAGGTAGTAGGTGCTAGCGACCATATAGGTATTAGCGAGCACCGAGCAGGAGTACCAATGTTAGTATAGGAAGGATTGGGCCCAAGATTGGGCTTGTGCCACCCTTCGGTTAGCCCATCTGAACGCGCGTTGGGCTTCTGTTGCTAGCCCAGACCATTGGCAGCGAAATTTTTTTTTGAGAGGATTGGCAGCGAATTTGTACTGGTGTTTGCGTTCGCATTGGGTCAGAAGTTTTGGTAGTCGGCGATTTACACAAAAATAACCCAAAACTGAAAGAAAAGCACAGACTGATCCTCTGGCGAAACTATTTCACGGATCTAACCCTTTTGTGTGGCGCCCCTCTCAAGGCGCCACACATGCCCATGTGGCGCCCCTGGCTCTGGCGCCACACACCCATCCGACGTGGCCCGTCGACGCTGAGCTGGTGACCCCGATCCGACGTGGCAGCACGAGTGGCGCCGCTCCGGCCGGCGCCACACTTTGAAAGTGTGGCGCCCCGGGAAGGGCGCCACACATTGACTTAAGTTTGGGCGCGCGCGCGCCCGGCCCGACCCTTCTTCTTTCTTTCTCTTCTTCTCTTCCTCCTCCCCAACCCGGTTCTCTCTCTCCTCCCTCTCCCCCACCAAATCCACCACCAAATCGTCAGATCTGTCCGTGGAGATCGTTCCCCATCCATTTGTCAAGGTAATCTCCTTCAAATCTTCTCCATTCATCCACTAATTTCATAGATCGGGCTAGATTTGGACATGAACCCTAGACATGTTTTTTTCTTTTGTGCACTCTATATTGTATTGTTTGTGTTGGAGATGGTAGCCTCATGTATGCATGTGTTTCAACCATAGATGTGTAGAAATCTACATAAGAAATTTCACATGTATGTGTATGAACTCTATGTATGTATGTGTATGTATGTGTATGAACCCACATGTATGCCTAGTATTTGTGATGGAGTAACTCATATTTGTTAGTTGAATGGATCGTAATATGGTTCAAAAATGTAAACATGTAGGATGGCCGGTGCCGGTGGACGGGGAAGGGCGGCCGCCGCGGTCCTGGGCGCCCCGGGCCGGGGAAGGGGCCGCCGCGGTGGAGCGACAAGGGCCCCACGATCACCGTCACCTGCATCCTCCTCGTCTTCGCATGACGAACGCCGCTCGAGTTCCTCCTCCGCATCGACGACGACCCACTCGGCATCAAGCGGCTACCGGACAAGTTCGCCGAGTTCGTCGACGGCGTCGAGCCGGCGCACTTGCGGCCTACGGGAGGCTAGCCGCAACTTCGCCGCTGGCCCGTGGAGGTCCTGTTCGACGGGCAGGGCAAGATGTACCCGCACACGGGGTGGGACAAGTTCGCCCGTGACCTCCACCTCGAGCCCGGCTGCCAGCTCACCTTCCTCGTACGAGGGGGACGGCGAGATGATCGTCAAGGTGTTCGACGACACCGCCCGCCGTGTGCACTACCCCCACACCGGCGAATCCGGCTCCGACACCGATAGTTAGAACGTCGAGTGTTGTCAACTCTATCTTCGTTGCTTCGTGTTGTTTGGATTCTATCTTAAATTGTATGAAACTATGTGCTACGATGTTAGGTATGATGATGTTATGTCGATGATGTGTGTACGAAATGGCTGTTGATATGATGTGTGTATGATATAGCTTTTGACATGATGGCAGTTTTGTTGGAATATGGTAGGATTTTCCATGGTTTTAACACATGTCAATGAGTGGCGCCCTTCCCACTGGCGCCACATTGCACGATGTGGCGCCCGTGACATCGGCGCCACTGATGCATGTCTAATTGCACAAAACATACTGTAAGACAAATCGTGCGGGACTTAGCCGCTTTGGCGACCCTCTTTGTGTGACGCCCGTGGCATCGGCGCCACACATAGCTCGTGGCGCCGTGCCACGGGCGCCACACGGAGAGGGTCGCCAAAACGGCTAAGTCCCGGACGATTTGTCTTACGACATGTTTTGGGTCCAATAGGTCATATAAGTTGGCATGTGTGGCGCCGAGGCCACGGGCGCCACACAAGCTTATGTGGCGCCGATGGCACGGGCGCCACACAAAGAGGGTCGCCAAAACGGCTAAGGACTTATCGTCCGGAGCCCCTGGATGTTTTCGACCAAATAGCTCATATAAGTTGGCATGTGTGGCGCCGATGCCACGGGCGCCACACAAGCACTTGTGGCGCCAGTGGGAAGGGCGCCACACATGGACTTGTGATAAAACCATGAAAAATCCTACCATATTTCAACAGTTTTGACAACAAGAACATTGCACTGAATATGTACCATACATAGACACAGCATAATGGTTCAAATGACAAATAAGGTTCGACGACATCAAGGTTTGAATTACAATAAGGTTCAACGACACGAAGGTTCGAGAAGATCAAGGTTCAGACAACATAATGGTTCGACAACAAGAACATAGCCAAGGTTCACTGCGTCGCAAAGGCTCCCTCCCCCTTGCCTTCTTCTTCTTAGCTTCTTCACCAATTCTTCCTTCTCCCTTAAGTCACGAGCCAACCGAACGACCGAATCGAAGAAGTGGTGGCGCTCCTCCGTCTTTGCAGCTTCCGCTTGAGCTCTCTCCTCCTTGATGCGTTCAGCCTCCCTAGCCACCTCCTCTAGGTGCATCCTATTGGCCCTCTCCCTCGCAATTTGCTCAAGTTGGCAGCTCCTCGGGAATTTTATCCGTGCCTCGCGGTCCCGTTCGGCCTTCGACTTGGCATTCCTCCTCTTGTGGAACAATATGTATTCCTCATACTGTTTTTGCATACGGGCACTCTCCGCCATCTTCTTGTCTTCCTCATCCTTCTTCTTCCTCTCTAGTGCTTCCTTCTCCTTCTTCCGCACCGTCCTTACCGCCTCCTCCCAAACGGACTCCTCCTTCTCATTGCCCTCCCATGCTCCCTTCCCCTTGGTGGGTTGAGTTGCCATACCTGTAAACCAAATTGAAAAACCCAAGTTAGTCATGGAATACGAAAATAGAAAGTACAATGCAAGTAGTAACTTCGAGACACATACGGATAAGGCCCCGCTAGGTATCGTAGCATACTAGCACTGCGACGGCCACCTCTACTAAGCCCTACGTGAATCCTTTGTTGCCTTGGAGCTTGTCGCCATTGTGGTTGATGCCTTGAGGCTTGTTGCCTTGGACCTTGTTGCGTAGGAGCTTGTTGCCGTTGGGCTTGTGTGCTTGGAGCTTGTTGACGCGTTTGGGTTGGAGGAGGTTCACGCGTTTGGCTTGGAGGAGGTTGACGCGTTTGGCTTGGAGGAGGTTGACGCGTTTGGGTTGGAGGAGGTTGACGCGTTTGGCTTGGAGGAGGTTGACGCGTTTGGGTTGGAGGAGGTTGACGCGTTTGGCTTGGAGGAGTTTGACGCGGTTGGCTTGGAGCTTGTTGGCTTGGAGCTTGTTGGCTTGGGGTTTGTTGGCTTGGAGGTTGATTTGAAGCTTGTTGGCTACTTGATGCTTGACTTGTGCTAGCATCATTGCCCTTTGATTTGTTGCCGGATGTGCACTTCCTTTTATTGTGGCCCTTACTATTGCAGGATCCACAATTAGTTGGCTCGCGAGCTTCTTGGAATAACCTGTTTCCGGAATGACCCCATCTATCCATATCTCCGTGATACCTCTTTGTCTTTCTTCTTCCACGTTTCACAACCTTCCATTCCGGATCTGGCCAAACTTGCACTCCATGATACTCCGGCCATTGTGATTGATCCAAGTAAGGACAAAACCTTGGAGCCCATGTCCTCTTTGTGGCTTCGATTGAGAACTCGGACTCCCGAACGGTGAGCGGGTTATTGTAGTCGACACGTCTAGTGCGTGCCGTTGTTAGCAAGTGGGAGCAAGCCAAATGAAGCAAAGAGGGCCTCCTACATGTGCATTCACATGTCTTTAGGGACACACGGAAAGCCCGGCCTCCGTGTTGGACACCACCTTGTGTGGTGCCTCCCGGCTCATTCACTTGGTAAACCCGAGTCAACATTATCATAACATGTAGCCGTTTGGGAGTCGGCCTTCCTCGCTCGAAAATCCATGAACTCTTGAACCTTCTTTGGGAACTCGGCATTCAAAGCAATTTCCTTCTCCGTTTCATCGGTGTAGTTCTGGAAATAGACATTCAACTTCTCGAATGTGTATTGAATGATTGCCGTCACGGGCAATGCACGGACACCCTTCAAAACATTGTTGAAGCACTCGGCCATGTTGCTTGTCATTTGGCCATATCTCCTCCCATCCTCATCATAAGCTCTCGCCCACTTTGATTAAATACGAGGTGTCTATGAAGAAACTCTTGACCACCCGCGTTGAGGTCTTTGTGCTTCAGCAAGCCGTTGTATAGGTTTGCGAAGCGGCGCTCCGAATAAGCGAGGCAACAATCTTGAAGAAGGTCAGACAACTCTTTGCTCTTGCATGCCCGGTAGAAGTTCGCACAAAAATGCCTCATGCACCATCGGTGATGCAAGGGAGCATGCCCGGGAATTGGAACCTCCACCGCATTGAGAATTCCTTGATGACGATCGGAGATGACACACACTTCCTTTGAGGGTGGTATGACCCTCGTCCTCAATATATGGAAAAACCATTGCCAATTATCATTGTTCTCAATCTCTACCAATGCAAAAGCCAATGGTACTAAACGGTTGCTTGCATCACTTGCTATTGCCACCAATAGTGTGCCCTTGTATTGACCGGTCAAGAAGGTACCATCCACGGCTATGACGGGCCTACAATGTTCGAATGCCCTCGTGCATTGCTGGAATGACCAAAATGCACGGTGAAATACCCTCACTCTTTTACCATCATGCAATGTCATTTTGGTTGCGGAAGGCTCGACCACATGCACCATGCCCGGGTTAGTTGCGGCCATCGCTAACAACAACCTAGGGATACGGTTGTATGCTTCCTCCCAATCACCGTACAACATCTTGAATGCGGCTTGTTTGGCCTTCCATGCCTTCCCGTACTTGACGTCGTAGGCAAACCGGGATTTGACCGTATCTTGCACGGACCTAATGCTCATGATAGGAAGTGATGATATCTCCGCCGAGAGCTTGTATGCAATGAACTCGGATGTGAGTTGACGGTGGTCCGATTGTGCATCCTTGCCATCAAGCTTCGGTCCCCGGCACATGTGAGTGGCTACACAACTTGTTATGTGCCAAGAGGGCCCTTTTTGAAAGGTCGTGCACGGACAACCCATGGGCACCTTTTATCCACACATTTTAGCGTGTACCGCTTCTTCAAGTCCGAGTGAACAACGATGTAAGGGCGATGATGCTTAATGGAGAACTCCTTCAACCATATCTTCAATTCCAAGAATGTATCAAACGTTAGCCCTTTAGAGATCATAGCCGTCCTACCATCCACATCTCTCTTGGATAGTGGCCTAGCTCCAAGAAGTAAACTTTTGCCACCATCAACCACGGCTCCATCCGCAAGACTAACATCACGGAACAATGGTACCCGGATATCCCGTCCGGTTACCTTCTTGAAGATCTCGGCTCTTTCGGCTTCCTTAGCCGTGAAGCCATCCTCGTCAACCTCCTCTTCGGGTCCATCATCATCCGAGTCCGACGCATAGCATCGGGAATAAGGAATGGAGTGGTCCATCTCCTCTTGCGTCCAATATTTATCCAAATCACCCACATTGTTGCCATTCATCTCGAAACAATCATCACCATCTTCGTGCTCATCATACTCATTATCCAACGGAGGTTGTTGGGCAATGGGAGATTGGACGACAATGGGAGATTGGGTGGCCTCTTCTTGGCTCATGGGTGGAGGAGTCCTCTCTCGAACGGGGGAGGAGGGCCGGTTAAGGTCAAGCTCGATACGAGCCTCAACCGTCTTGGTTGCAAACAACTCCAAAGCCTTATCTTGTGACCCGGCCACCGTCTCCTTGTAAATGGACCAACGTTGCTCGGAGTTGATACGCATTATCTTCCAACGGGTGTGCATTCCAAACCCCACATTATGCCTTCCCTCTAGCTCAATACCATCATTTGGCTCATTCCAATTCAACTCAACCCTAATTTGTGCTACCACCTCCGCAAAGCTAGGGCTAACGTCAAACACCAAGTCAACCTCTTCCGGGTCCGGCTCTATGTTTCCCTTCAAGTAAGCATCCTTGTCCACATGATGAACATGAACAATTCTTTCCATCTCCCTAGCATAATGGGAACAACACATACACACATGTGTTCATTAGATACCATAATCAACATAATCTACCCATACAAACTAGCACACTACCATTTCTTCTACTTCAACAACCCTAACATCCAACCAAATCCATCTCCACCCTCAAATCAACCAAATCCACATCTAGGGTTTCACATATAGATTGGAGCAAATACACAAAATCAATGGATGAAAAGAGGGGAAACGGAGGAGATTACCTCAAGCAACGAGTTGGGAACGATCTCCACGGACGGATCCGACGATTTGGTGGTTGATTTGGTGGGGGGAGAGAGGGGAGAGAGAAAACCGGGCGCCTTTGGAGGAGAGAAGAGGAACGAGAGGAAGAAAGAAAGAAGAGGGTCGGGCCGGGCGCGCGCGGCGCCCAAACTTAAGTCAATGTGTGGCGCCCTTCTCGGGGCGCCACACTTTCAAAGTGTGGCGCCGGCCGGAGCGGCGCCACTCGTGCTGCCACGTCGGATCGGGGTCACCAGCTCAGCGTCGACGGCCACGTCGGATGGGTGTGTGGCGCCAGAGCCAGGGGCACCACATGGGCATGTGTGGCGCCCTTGAGAGGGGCGCCACATAAAAGGGTTAGATCCGTGAAATAGTTTCGCCAGAGGGTCAGTCTGTGCTTTTCTTTCAGTTTTGGGTTATTTTTGTGTAAATAGCCTTGGTAGTCTGAAGCTCTGACTGACAGACAGACTGACGTCCGTCCTTCACTCGACACTGACGACGCCCTCGATGGATGGAAGAAAGAAAGAAAGAAAAATATCGCCGACTGAGCTGACTGATTTCGCACCAGGGTATCACGTCGCACGGCAACGGGACGTTTTGGGCAGCCGAGCAGGACATGCTACGCACAGCTTTTTTCCTCATCGTAGCAGGCTAGCGGCAGCTGGACAGAAATTTCTCCCGAGTAACATGTGTTGGAGTAACTCCAAAGATACTCGTACATCACCAGTACTACGTGGTCAGTACTGTAGCGAGATCAACGATCTGTACTGCGGTTCCTGGTATACACTACGGTAGAAGATTTCTTGTAGGTGGTAGAACTTTGTTTCGGCAGATGCATTTCAGTTACTAGTATTATTAATATTTTGTCCGATTCATAACAAGTGTTGCTAATTGGGCCTTTTATGATAATTTTTCGTTTGTCTATTACGAAAGCTCTTTTACAACAAGCTTTATCCGGTTTCGCTGGTGGAGAAGCGAGGACAACGGTGCGTCTTCGGCTTCTGGTAGTCGCCTCTAGATGGTGTAAGGAGTAAAGACAATTTACAATTATAATTATTTCTTGGGTTCTTTGTACTACTATGATATCACAAATTAAACATTAAGGGCGGTGTGATCGCAAGTGCATAGACCAAGCTCAGGGCAGGGTGGCTTCGGTGTTGGGTGCTTCTGCCTAGATCAGTTGCGGCTAGTGTAGTGGTCGCCTGATGTGGTGGCTTGCCGGCGAGTGGAGGCCAGGGCGGCGTCCCTGTCCAGTGGCAACCCTTCCTCTTGTCTATTTTGCGGCGGTCATCGTCGGAGGTCGGCAAGGGGTTGGGAGGCGATGGATCCGGTGCTCTTTGGTCAGGTCCGATTGTTGCTTGCTTCTAGCGGGCTGAGGAGTGTGGCTGAAGCGACGGTGTGGAGGCGGGTGCCTGGTGCCGGCCAGCGTCGGGCATGGATGAGTAGCGGTGGTATAGTTAATCCAAGCTCTGATGCCGAGTGTGATGCAACATCAGGCTTAGGCCTTGCTCCTGGCCTATGGCTAGGGTAGACAACGACGCTGCTCGTTGGCGCTACTACCTTCTTGAAGGCATCGTTGAGGCAGTTGCATGCTCCTCCGCTTGTAAGAGCTTCGGAACAAACCTTAGTTCCCACTCGGGATCAGACAAGGGTTGCGTCACGTGTCACTCACCCCTCGGGGCCTCGTTCTTGGAGTCGACACCGACTGTGGCCGTGTGGGTCATGTGGTAGCTGGTGGTTCTAAACTGGTTGTCAGGGCATCGGCCCCGAGTGGATGGTGCTTGTAAGCCGAGGTGGCAGCCTCGGGGACCATGGTGGGCAATAGATTCACGAGGCGGGTTTGTTGCTCGCATGGCTTGGGTGACAATCTTTGTGTCGCTAGTGCAGCGAGGTCGTCGGCCCGGTCGACGCGTCCTAGAGAAGGTGGTTTGACTTTTAGGACGAGGTGGTGGCCCCGGATGGTGGTGCGGTGGCTGTGGTCTACAACCGGTTTGCCCTTTGCAGCTTAGGCTGCGGGTGATTGAGTCGTGTGGCGTTGTGGCTCGTTGATCATCGGTGCTATGTTGAGATGGCGGTCCAGGAAGGTGGTGTTGGCGGTCCGCTATGCGGGCCAAAGTAGTTGGATGTTAGTGGTAGCGGCCGGCCTAGAAACGTTGTCAATGTTTAGGGCTCTTCAAAGGGTTGGATTGTTCATCTAAGTTCCGCAGTCTCATGCTTGCTCCTCCCATGGGTCTGGCGGTGATGAATGGCCTTCTAGTCTCGATGGAGCGGTGTTTCGAGGGGAATTGGTGCCATGGAGAGTGTGGGCATGGCCCCATGGTGTTGTCGGTATTATATGGTTTTCGTTCGTTTTTGCTCTAGTTAACTGGACACCTTCTTCGTATTTTTGGGTTTGTTAAAGAAATAATGATTATCAATTGATTGTTGGATTTTTCTCAAAAAATCACTAACTTAGTACAAATTATTATGGATCTAATGGGGTATTATTATTGCAGCTGCAGCAATAAAAGGAAATATTTAAAGCGGAAGATAGGAACATAAGCAGGCAGATCACCAGGCGCCAATCACCACCGTCCGTCCGTCCGTCCCCTGTACACACGCAGTACATGTGAAGAGAGAGAGGGTGGAGGAGTCCAGGTTTGCAGCTTTCCGTTTATGCCCACGCCACCGCAAAAAGGGAGCGACGTCGTCGTCGTCTCGCATTTACCACTCTCCTCTTCTGCTCTTCCTCCTCGATACGAGCAAAGCAACCACCTTCCTCCGTCCAACAGGAGATCGGTTTCTACTCCCGTCGCTGTCCTCTCCATCTGCTTCCTCCGCTTTGCGCCTCTGCTCTCGTCGCTCTTCATCTTCTTCCTCCTGCCGCCGGCGCCGCCCGCCGCTGCTGCTGCTGGGAAGATTGAGGATTCAGGTCGAGGAGGGAGGTCGGCCGTCGGCGCGATGGGAGGTGAGTATATACATGTTAAACTTTGGAGGATTTGATGAGGTCCGGCTGTTGCGTTCTTGATGTGTTTCGTTTCTTTCTTGATTATCATGGTTGGAGTTTCCATTGTTTTCTCCGGGTTTCTGACTGGAGAGGTTAATTGCACTTGATTGCGTCCGTGTTTTTTGTCTGTCGATTCCAGTTCATATCTTTGGTTGGTGTTTCTCTCTCTTATCGGCATTAATTTGGAAATAACTTACGTTTAGTTCTGGAGGATACTACTTACTGTAGATTAGGTGTCCATGGCCCTGAGAGTTATCATCACCATCAACGGCCCCATCACATTTCTTCTTCTTCTAGTATAGTACTTAATAAATGAGTTAATTCTAAAACGGGGCCAAAATCTCACTAGGGGAGGAATTGATCAGAGATTTCTGGCGTTAATTCGGATCTGGATAAAGTGAAGGTTCTTCCCCGATGCAAACGTATTCCTCTTTCTGGGATTCCTGGGGCTAGCCAAAGATCCACCCAATCCAATCCAAGCATGGTTTCGTTTTCAGGCAACGCAAAAGAAAGAATTCCTTGCTCCACCACCTTTCCCTCGTCGCATCCGATCCCTTCCTCTGCATCCATCATCATAGGAGCAAGCAGGTCGCTCTGTTTTTTTTTTATCCAGACCTTTTCTGATGGCGCGCGCCTTCCTTTCCTTCTTCCATTGCGGTGGTACTGCTCACCTCTGGATGCTTGTCGCCTTGCCTCAGTCAGTCCTACTTTCTCTCTCTATCTCTCCCATAAAGAAAAAGAAAACAAAGTTGCTGTTCACTCACTTTGCTCTCCTTCTCCTCCCCCTTTAAAGCCTCCTCTCCCTCTGTTCATGTTTTGTGATGAATGCATTGGCTCCCTGTCTAGGTTTGAGGAGGGATTTTTGAGCTGACTTTCTGGGTGACCTTTTCGGATGGTGGAGATGGAGGATGAGGAGAAGAGGAAGCCGCTGGTGGTTGGGCTCACGAGAAGGCACGTGATACGGAGCTCCCCTCCGTCCCCTGCCGCTGATTCCCCTGCTGCTCTAGGTATGTGTGTGTGCTGTTCCCGGCTTCCTCCAATGGCATCTGCCTCTCTCTACTGGGTCCAGAATCACAGGATTGGTTACAGTGAACCAACAAACTGCTCCCAGCCTGCTTTCTCTCTCATCTTCCCCAAAATACCCCTTATCTTTATCTGATACACCCTGTAAAGAACAATCTCTCTCTATCTCCTGGTGCTCTTTTTTTTTTGTTTCTTTCTTCTGCTCTGTCCTGGGGTGGTAGAGTCATACTACTGGGGAATTCTGCGATTGGGTTTAACTTTTAAGGTTCTTTTCTTGGAAACTTAGCCTTCTTTTTTTGTTTAGTGAGCAGCATGTAGAGACTATAGCGCCTTTCTTGGAAAATCATTGTCTAGAGACTATAGCAGCATGTAGTACTATGGAGTACTAGCTAACTATTAATTAATAAATGGTAATCAAATTCTCCTCTGTTTTGTCCAAACAGTGGATATTTCCAATTTACATTCTAAGAGTAACAACAGATACGAGGGAAATTTAACCTTTCATCTGGGTTTTCTGATAGGAAATAAATGGAGTCTACGGAGTTCTTATTTTTAGATGCGTCTACATAATATTGAGAAAAAAGGCCAGGGTTCAACCTCCTTTTCCAAAAAGTTTTTGAGGAAAAGCATTTTTCTTCCGTCAGGCCTCCGGCTACAAGCCCACAAGAAACAATTTTTTTCTGCCATTTTGTGCTGAAGGTTTGGTATCTGTTCTGCATTTTGGTTTTTTGGATGGTTCGATTAGGTGAAGCTCTCTTTCGTGAAGAAATCTGGTGGTGCTTGTGTGGCTTGGGTTGTAACGCTTGTCACGTACTGCATGCCGACGTGTAGATAGATATATGCACACGTCTGCACGCAAGCCTTAAGCCTCCCTGTCTGTAGTCCTTTCCACAACAGAAATGGCCTTTGTGGAGTATCAATGGAGCATGACACACCATAAATGGAAGTAGATAACATGTGCAGGATTTATTGTTTTCCTCCTACTTTCTGAAACTCTGAAGAAAATTGTTATTGTCTCCCTAGTTTGCATCCTATCTCCCTTCGGCTTCGCCGGTGACCATTCCAAAATGATTTTTCGCTGTTGTTTTTATTTAAGTATTACAGCTCTGACTGTTCTTCTCGACCATCTGGACTTCTTTTAACCACTCCTCCAAGTACGGCAGTGCACATGTTGCTTGACAACGGATGCTCATCAACTAAGCTTTCTGATATGGATTTCCCTCTGAACATTGTTTCCAGATAGCAACAGAAACGAGAGCGAGGGTGGTGATCACATCGCCGAATTCAGGCGTAAGAAGGGAAAAAAGCCTAAAGCGCCCCTGAAGTGGAGATCAACCAACAGCGACATGAACAACCGCAATGGCGGGGAGACGGAACGTTCCGACCGAGACCGTGGCGAGGATGATATCATCCTCTCCTCGCTGGCTGCAGCTGGTAGTAGCTTCAGCGGTCTGATTAGCAGTAGGAAGACAGTGAGGACCCTCGGAAAGGTGACGCCTTGTTTTGCCTTCTCTGAAGTTCATTCAATCATTTATTCCTAAACAACAAAAAGTTTCAATCATTTATTTCCTGTTCTTTATGCACGTCTTGATTTATTTTTTCATTTTGTGAATTCAAAGGTGGCTGAGGGCTGTGATGCTGCGGACCCACCGGTTCCTAGGAAATTAAGATCAGGTACTAATCACTGCATTTGCTGTCTCATAAAGCTGGGAACAGGGACAGCTTTGTCCTTTTCTCTTTCCATCTTTACCTATTGATTTGTAGATTGCATAGGACCATCTGCGGCTAATGGTTACAGATATGATGCCTAATCAACAATGCTAGTGTTTTCATATGCAGAAATAGTAATACATTACATTTTCAATATAGGATAGTATTTAACATCAAATCTAACTTAGCTGGTCAGTGATAAGGTCTGTACTTTCTTTCTAAGAACTCTGGTAGATCTCTGAATCTGAATTTTGTATTCTGGGTCTTCTACTTTCAGCCATAAATAAGCGCACCGGTCGAAATGCTTCTTCATCACCGCGGCATGCAAAGAAGAGACGCCATCTTTCAGCTATCAGCGCTCAGATTTTTCTCATGGATCACGAAACAAGAACCAGTGAGACCACGGTATGTATTTTATGCTTCAAAACTTCTCTTCATTTTTTTCATGGCGCAAGGTGGAAACATGGAAGTAAACTATGGGTTCTTTCTTGCAGACATCAAACTCCTTCACACAGGAGGAGGAAGTGCTTGCTGATACTTTGCTTGCACTGTCCCAAAACCCCCATGTTTGTGAGGCAACTGCAGCAGAAATGAGAACGGGAGAAGATATCTCAAGCGTAAATATTGCCTCGACTTCTTGCTCAGAAGGTTCATATGCACCCTGTCTTACTTGTGCTGTATCATATTAATCATAAAGATGGTACATTTTCAATCATATGCTGCATCTATAATTTGGGTGTGGTTACTCCTACAGGAGCTATGAAGGAGGTTAACAAATTGATAGTATCGCGAACTGATGATGACGAAGCTGTTATTCGGCCTGCCCCCGTAGATCAACAAGTGGAACAAAATGGCAGTGTTCCACAAAAAAATCCTGATTTAAATGCTCCCCACAACAGCATAATTCTACATTTTTCAAAAGATGGGCAAAAACAGGACCTTTCTTTGGGGATTGACACGATTTTGTCAAGTCCATCTACAGTCTCCTCCAATAACAGGTAGGGATCGCTGTTGTATGTCCTCAGTATATCCCTCGTCCTATGGTTGAAGTATATCTCATGTTTATTTCTGTTTGCAGTGCCCGGAAGCAGCCGAAACTGCAATTTAATGGTAGTCTAAGTCTAGCTAATCCGACAAAGTCTGAGGCTCCTCACTGGCTGGTATTGCTTTGTTGCTCTCTGAGAGCACTGTTGTTACTTCCATTTAGTCCCAATTTAACATTAGTTCTCACAATATGATTTTGTACAGGTGAAATGCAGTAAACCTGGTTTTGCGGTACATGATGGGACAAAAGATGAGAATAACAGTGTCCAAGGTAATCCTAGTTTCGGAATGCCATCACAATTTGTTTAAGACACCATTCTACCAAAATGCTGGTGGTGTTGTGGTTACTTCTTAGCTAATCTGTTGTTACTTCATTAGAAGTTATGCCTCCGGTCCGGACTCCGCTACCTTGTACGTCGAAAGCGTATTCCACAAAGTAACTTTCTATCTTTGAATTTCACATATTGATCTTAGCTGTTAAAAACATGGTTAATGTATGTCTCTTTTCCAGTCTCTCTTCAAGCACGTCAGGGGCACTATCAAAACCTGCCACCGAAACTTCTAAAGCTAGTGCAAGTGAAAATAATCCAAAGGTCAGTATCTTATCTATACTTCTTTTCTCGAAAGCATTTACCTCTTTTACTCATTTTGTTATATTTATTTTCTTATTGGATATATGGGAAAATTATCGCCAAGCCGACTGCTAAACTAATACTGAATACTTACCCTTATGAGTACTGAGTTGACAAATATAGCTCTTTCATCTACAGCTTTCCCTTTCTAAAACTGGTGAACCAACAAAGACATGGAAAAAAAGTATTACTCATGTCTATGTGAGTCATCTCATCCAAGCGCATTTAGACAAAGAAAAGGCGTTACAAAACCTAGTAAAACCCGAGGAAAGTTCACGCAGCTGCATGTTGACAACGTCGAGCAGCTCCACCATGAATAAGAACAAGGCGCATTTTGATGCAAGACACCCGGTTCAGCAATCTCTTGGGTTTCGCGATGTGGCTGCTGGTCGGCAGAAAATGGTGAGCATGACTGCCCTTCAGCTGGCTGCCACCTATATTTCTTCTGTAATTCTTTCTTGACATGTCTAAGTGGCTTGTTTGTTTCAGGTTGGTAGTAATAATCTCAACATGGCCACTTCAGCGGGATTCTCAGGGGCACAGTATGTTCAGTATCTACATCATCCCCAGATGATCGTCCACCGCGGTCCGACGCCGTATCCGTATCCACATCATCTCCCTTGTAGCAGAGGGAACATAGCGCCTACATTGACAGTTCAGCAGGTTCTTCCTCTTTGCACACTGTTTCCCAACTTGTTTAGTTAACAATTATAATGTAGATAAATGCACTCATCCAATTCATGATCACAGTAACTTTTGTAATACCTTAAAAGGAGTCTTACTAGTTCTTCTTTACCTTTGCCGAGCAGCAGATGCAGCAGTACATGTGCAACCCGGGCTACGCACCCCACCCCGGCCAGCAGGCGATCCCTTCTACCATGAAGCTCCAGCAGTTCGCGCCAACTCCGCAGCAGGAGCAGCAGATGTGGCAGTTCCATTTCGCCCAGTATCACCAGCCAAGGCCAGCAGAAGGTGGCGTGCCGGTGTCGTGGCAGAACAGCAGGCTCCAGGACATATCATCCTCCTCCCTGCGACCGATGCTGGCGCCCCGTCCTCCCGCAGCCATGATGCCGCCGCCACAGGTGGAGCTCCTCTGCGCACCATACCAGGGTGGTGGCGGTGGCAGACGGCCGCCGCAGCTCAGGCTGATCTAGTGCAATTAACTGGCAAAAGTGCTATGAAAAATGAAACAAAACCAAATTTCCTGGCGTCTGATGACAAAGGATGGTTCTGAAAATATTACAAGGGGTGAGTGAGTGAATGGGTGGCTAATTTAAAGCCGTTTAAAACTGAATGGGTGGCTATCGGAGTAAAGGGGACAAACAAAAGTGTGATTAGTATAATTTGCAGCGCAGCTGCATTATTCATTAGCCTTTCTGAATTTTCGGTATTCTGGTCTGTCATACTTCTTTAATTTTTAGATAGAAATAAAATCCTATAGTAGCTTCTCCCTGTATGTAACTGTTTTGATACATGCATAATGATGAAAATAGGCAAACTTTCATAAAAATTGTTATGTTTAAATGTTGTTCGGTCCGGTTCAGGAAAGGTATGCGTTTACCCACAATAAACAAAAACAAAAAAGACGATAGATATACACAAAGGTACCATTTTGCAAATACCAGAACGGATTTCTTGCTATTAACTGCATGCTAGATTGTGTAGTTGCTTCTACCTGCACCGAGCTACCGACGACGTCCGTACCCCTACCAGGAGAGAATAGCAACACCCTCATAGGAGGCCGAGATCCGAGTGTCCATTGGAGAGAGCCGCAGGTAGTGGCAAAACCAATGCCACGGTGGCCGCCTTGCGCACGGCTACGAGAGAACAGTATCGTCGATGAAGGAGAAGAGATGATTTTGTAAGGGAGTGTGGCCAATTAGGTATTTTGGCCAATTAGGGAATTAAAAAAAAACTAGCCTCATACAACATGTATTACAATGTCACAAAATTGTAGATTCAAATTGACAACACAACTCAAGAAAAAAAAAAGATAAATTATATCGTGAATTTTACTATATCAGATTTGAAGTTGACATTATTCACAGCATGTTTCGTCTTTTTTTTTTATCAAGTTGTGGATCGAATTCCATTTTCAAACCGTGTAGGATGGTAAATATGTATCATCTATATTCCATAATGTTTTCGCCCACGAAAATCACGCCCAAGTATATAAACTAGAATTAGGCAAAAAGAAGTATAATGGCCTATGTGGATTGCATGATTAAGAAACGCAGGAATAGGAGAACCACGTGGATACGAAAAACACGTGCATGTGCAAAACAGAGGATTGTAAAATACACGAAAACTGCATAATAGTTGTTTGTATGTAACATAGGAAAAATACCATGATCCTACTTGAGTCTACAAAAAAGGTTGTTGTGCATGCTCAAATTCCTATGAAATTGGTCACAAGAATCCGATCCTTGGGGATTTAAGCCATTGCTTTGATCCAAAGTCAATCCATAGGCCATAGGAAAAAATCATAATGATTTGAATCCTAAAAAAACTATGAAATTCTTACAATCTAAAGTTGGCTTAAAGCATAAGATGTAGGCCTAAGATTGGCAAGGTCAAGACGACGAGTAGGAGTAGCAAACGAGATGATCAAAGGATTGGGAAGGGCAAAGGTGAAGACGGGATGTTTTGGATAATGTTCTACAATTTTGCTATCTTATTTTTAACAAAAATAAACATAATACTACGAGCCATTATAGATCCACATATGTATCACATGCCCCTCATAGTCGTTGTTGCAGACATTAGAACATGCATTATTGCGAATATGTGTCTCCCTTGTACTGCTTAAAGTTTCAAAAAGATTTTGGACAATGTGGTAGATTTGTGTATAAAATCGAAATTCAGATGCTTAAGTTATGGTCATTCTCGTTTTGCTGGCTGACCATTTTTAGGGGGCGGATAATCCGGTCCCTAAATTATCCGGCCTAATGAATAATACGGCCAATAATCAGGCCAAATATCCGCCCCCTACTAGGACGTCTCGCTTAAGGTCCTTAGCCATTTTTCGGGGACCGGATTTTTGCAATAATCTGGACCCGGATAATCCGGCCTATGAGGACTATAACGGTCATATTCTGTTAGGAGGGGGTATATATGACTCCCTTCTTCCTCCTTGGGCTAGATCCCATCTCTCTCCTCCATTGTTGACCTTCAAAGTTTGCCCTAATTCTTGTTTCCTTACATGATTTTTTGCATATTTTTGAGGAAAAAGAGAGAGGAGATCTAGATCTACATTTCCGCCAATCAAATCCCCCTCTTTGCGAGGGGAACCCTCTAGATCTAGATCTTGAAGAATTTGGTGTTCTTCTACTTTGTTTTCCTTCTCTTATTCCCCCAATAGTTTTTGTAGCTTTGGTGAAATTTGAGAGTGATGAACTTGCCATTGCATTTGGTGCATTGGTTTGATACTTCCACTAAGATTTGTAGAAGTGAAAGTGAGGAGCTTGTTACTCTTGGGTTCTTGGAACCCTAGACGCCTTTGAGGCCTCTGTGAAGATTTCTTGGGAGCCTGCAATTAAGTTGTGGAAGTGTGCCCAAAGTTTTGTGTAAGGTGGTTTCCGTCTCGAAGGAAATACCTTAGTGGAACCGTGACCTAGACCTTCGTAGCGAGGGTCACCGGAGAATAAGGTGAGCCCTTTGTGGCGTTCGGTATGCTACCACATTTTGGGGTGAGGTCTTTGTGGTGTTGGTGTGCATCGTGCAACCACACCTCAAGGTGAGGCCCCTTGAGGTGATTGGGAAGCACTAAGTCGCCGCACCTCTCCAGCGGGTATTAGCACTCACAAGAGTGTGAATTTGGGTGCATCCGTGTGCCTCGGTTATCTCTATACCCGAGCTCTTTACTTATGAACTTTACTTTGTGATAGCTTTCGTGCTTGAAGTTATATATCTTGCTATAACATAGTTGCTTCTATTGCTTAGCATAAATTGTTGGTGCATATAAGTGAACCATAGTATGTATGTTTTGGGCTTGGCAAAGTAAACTCTAGTTTTATTCCGCATTTGTTAATCCCATATGGTAAAAAAAATTAAACTGCCTATTTGCGCCCCCTCTAGGCGGCATCTGTGTACTTTTGAAAGTAAATCTAGATCTGGCTTGTGTGGTAAACTCTTGACATCTAGGGTTTCACTCTAAAATTTTCGCTGCAAATCACAACCTTGGATATTTGTATCCCTCTCTCATTCTCATCCTTTCTATGAGAGAGCCTAGAATTCCAGGGAAGTTTGAAAGAAACAACCAATGTAAAGCTCTTCCTTTGCTCCCCAATCCACATGCCCCAACCCATAATCCAGATGACCTGCGACTTTAACTCCACCCATCATAGCCGTATGGGCTACCACACGGTCGTCTCTCCCACCTGTCATGCATCGAGAAAGGGAAGACTTAGTTTTTCTGAAACATTTTAAAAAAGGGGGCATGTGCAACATGTTTTACACCAAGGAGAGGTCAAAAGAGGTATGCCAAAATTGCAAATTATGCCTCCAACCGAGAAACGTCTTCCAACTATCAGCAGTGCCATGAACCCATGTGTGAAGCACTAATGGGATAGGCAGGCGTTTCTGTGGCACATCTTTATCGATAGGTGAAGATATAGCAATATATTGTACAAGACCTTGTTTCTTCCAACAAATTCCTAGAACTGAAGAGCATGAGCATTCAGCCTCGAGGAGTGCAAATCATGGTGGGAGCTATATATGTAGGTGGAGTGCTTGCTAAAGGATCTTTTGGAGCATAAAGAGCAGCAGACGAAAGTCAAAACTTTGTACGAATAGAGAGTCCCTAAAGTATGAAGTGGTCAAGCGTTTCCACTGAATACTAGGCAAATGAGGTTGTTATTATGATCAAGGGGCATCTTGATTTGGATTAGCAATTGGACGATTAAAGTCAACTAGAAAAACACACCCTCTACGACACAAAGTAATCAAATGAACAGAGCTAATGGAGCCACCTCATAAATGAGACAACATATCTTGTAGAAAGTCAAGATGCCCCAAGCTATTGGATCAAGGCCAAAACAACAAAACAAGTATGGCTCAATTATTAGCTACACAAAATGCAAGTGTTTCCCTAGTTATATACCACAATATCATACAAGATCAAAACACATGAACAGTACGAATATGTAGGGCGTGACGAATGTGAGATACATTTTAGAGGAAATAGAAGTAGAGGAAGAGGATGAGGCGAAATAGATAAGCAAGTTGGAGGGGAAAAATTGTCTCTTGCCACCCCGTAGTAGATGAGACCAAATTATGTGTTCTTGAATGCCACATTAGCAAGAAGATATTATCACATAGTTTGACTGAGAATGTCATGGTTGTTTTCTATGCCAACCGTTCATATAATTTAGGAATACTAGTTTTTTCATTGTTAATTCTATTGACATGTGTAGAACATAGAAAATGTAAGAGTTCTTACTGGAACATCAAACTTGAAATCTGGATCTTAGAAAGAACGATAAGCCCCAACCCCCAACAGAAAACAAATAAATAAGATGTTCTTAGAGAGAGAGAGAGGGAGAGAGAGAGAGTAAATCTAGATCTGGCTTGTGTGGTAAACTCTTGCCATCTAGGGTTTCACTCCAAACCTTCCGCCGCAAATCACAACCTTGGATATTTCTATCCCACTCTCATCCTCCTCCTTGCTACGAGACAACTTAGAAATCTGGGGCAGTTTGAAACAAACATCCCGTTCAAAGCTGCTCCCTTGCTCGCAATCCACATGCCCCACTGATACGTCCAAAACGTATCTACTTTCCCGAACACTTTTGCTGTTGTTTTGCCTCTAATTTGTGTATTTTGGATGCAACTAACACGGACTAACGCTGTTTTCGAGCGGAACCGATTCAGTGTCTCGTTTTTGTGCAGAAATCCAACTTTCGGGAAAAACCTCGGAATTTATACGAAGGCCCTATTTTCCCGGAATACTTACGGAGCCGAAGGGCAAGTTAGGGGAGGCCCGAGGGCCCCACACCCTAGGGCGGCGCGGCCCGGGAGGGGCGCGCGGCCCTAGCGTGTGGCCCCTCGGCCGGCCTCTCGACGCCCTCCTTC